>NC_049208.1:39655405-39812905 GCF_013347855.1 Anguilla anguilla | reverse complement strand
ACACACACACACACACACACACACACACACACAGCAAGATGCCTGACTGAATATTCAAGGCTTCTTCAATCTCAATCCAAAGTTACACCAGCAGTGCATTGAAAACCTGCTCCAATTTCTTGCCTCAGGCAGTCTATCCCACAGGAGTTCTGTTGTACCATGGAATTCGTGTTATTCCCAAGATGGAGTCCTCTTTATGCTGAAGCTCTGTATCTTGCATTTAATTTTCCGCCAACATTCCTATTCCCACATTCTTATCCCTCCAGAACTGTCTGTACAGAGTCACGTCGCTATGACCCCAGACATAGATAACAAATGACCCTGACATTTCACACTGCCATCATGTCTTCAATGACAAATCTTGAAAACACTTGGAACTAAAAGTTAAAATGGCCATCAACTGATTACAGTAACTTGCTATGTACATTTGGAAAAGGCACCTCAGATCAGTGCACTAAAAGCAGCCCCGTAGTTCCCTGAGGTTCATGGTGTGTCAGTAGGAATGGAAAGGAAGGGTATTTTAGAATACACTGCGCCCCGACCAAGAGGGTAGTGCCGGACATTTGTATGGCTTTTGAGAACATTTACCAACATATATTTCACCGTGCCAGGAGCTGGCAGTGTTTCACACAGTGCGCCATCCATGCCGGAAATAAAAGCATTTCTGCTAAACATGAGTCACCTACCTAAATCTGTCTAAATAAAGGCATTAAACAGGCCTCACTGACAGCTGGCGATAATGGAGTCCATTATGGCGGAGTGGAGCGCTGCTTCTGGAGTCTGTCGCACGCCTGTCCTGCAGGTGCGTAGTCACAGCCATTAGATTTGTGTCCTTTGCAGTGAGAAAAGGGCCTCCCGTTCCCGTCGCAAATGTCACTAAGCCAATATTTGAGAGTTGCTGGAAAGAACTTGGCTGTTATATGCTAATATTCTGACAGCATGCTAATGCGCGTTAGTATGCTAACAGCATGCTAATGACCGTGTCCAAATGAATCCCCAGTGATGTCCCCCTTTTATTGAGATAATGATGCTGCGTAGAGCTTTGGGGGGGAAGGAAACACAATTAGTAATGTTTATATATACGTTGTGCGTGTGTGTGTGTGTGTGTGTGTGCGTGCATGCGTAGGTGTGTGTGTGTGTGTGTATGCGCGCGTGTGTGTGTATGTGTGTGTGTGTGAGGGAGACAGTGGCTGTCTGCGGTTGGGCAAGCATTAATTACACAATAAATTAATTCCGGCTGTCATACCGCAAAAGTACACAAAAAGTCTTGAGCCGTTCATCATAATTCCTCCCTATTGCTGTGCAAATGCTGACGCAGTCACGGACATCCTGTCATATGTTCGCCTCCGACTGGATATGCGAAGGCAGGTAAAATATAAAGTAATTATGAATTATGCCATAACGACTGCCGATGCTCCTGGTCTCAGACTCCACAGTGAGCACTGGTTTACAATGTTCTGCCAATAATTTATGTTATATAAAAACAGATCACATTTTATACAAGTATCTCTTAGACCAATTATTTAAGCCAGCAACCTATACAAAATATTAACTAGCTAAATTCTACCATTTGCAGCAAGGCCAGAATTTCACTTTAATGCTTTTTCAGACACAGTAAGAATACAAAAATCAGGGTCTCTCCCAAGAGCCCACTTTAAACACCATGCTAATCTTTCAAGAGCTTAAAACCTGTGATTAGTCCCATGTGTATTTTAACAGCAGAACTGTATTGACCGTGTCACTCACTCAACAGCCCTGTCCACAGTCTTCCCCATAAAAAAGAACCCAAGGCTATTCTCTAAAAGCCTACGCGTGGCTTATCTTTACCTAGCACCATCTCACATATAGGCCTATTTTATGTCACTTGCACATTAGCTAGAGCTCTAAACTAATTTCAAGCGTTCTAGACTTTTAACAAGTGTTTTAAAATGAAACCCAAGATATAGCTAGCGTATGGTTGCGAACAACCACTATTCTCAGGATTTCGGTTTCTTATAAAACCTTCCCCGAACAGGAGGCCATATCTTTTAGCCATATCTACTTACAATAATTTTATAAACTCTAAAAAAACACGAGCTTGAAGAAACATTACACATTTCACACACAGAGGAACTAAAATGACTTCTGTCCTGATTCAGTGTTGGAAATGTTTGTGGCTGTGCCAGTCGTGCCACTGATTACTCACTGGTGAAACCTGACTCTGTTTGTGGTGACAAGTGTGACAACAAGGTCAATGGCATTTAACAACACAGAGGCTGATACTACACTCGCTGCAATAAACCGTCGGTGTAATAAAACACCAAGGAGCAAATAAACCATGTGTGGTTAAAGGCCATGAACGAGAAAAGTGTGTCGTCCAATGCAAGGTTTGGAAGTGCACTTGTTTGTCAACAACGCAACTACTTCGGCTTTTATGACCACCATCATCAGATATTGAATCATAATTCCTACTTCCTTCCTTGTTCTAAATTATTTTTTTTAATCAAATTACTATTTTACAAATGTATTTATTATGGGGATAGATATTGAGTTAAGTCTACTCTATATTAATGATGGCTTAACCATGACATACTGTCACAAAGAGAACAGTTTGTGTCTCGGTGTATGAAAACATTAATGAATTTTGCATTGGTTATACTGGTATTTTAATTGCAATGCAAAAAGCCAACACTGCATTCTCTGATTCTTAAACTTGAATCTATTTTACTTACATTTAAAAAATATATATATTACCAGTGGAACCACTTTTTGCGCATGAAAGGCACCTTGACAATTCAAAATGCTTTAAATTACTTTATGAAAAAATATCACAGTATTTCAAAATGCAGATATGATAGGGTCAACGTTTTGAAGACCCCAATATGTTTTGTTCCACATGAACAACTGAAATTTCTGGATATAGTCATATTACTTGACTGGAAATCAGTTGTATCCAGAGAAGTTC
Source organism: Anguilla anguilla (assembly GCF_013347855.1). NCBI lineage: Eukaryota > Metazoa > Chordata > Actinopteri > Anguilliformes > Anguillidae > Anguilla > Anguilla anguilla. Next base: position 39,809,961 of record NC_049208.1, on the reverse strand, counting down.
CATTGCAGTTATTGATATCACTATAGTATGCTGTGTGAAATGAAACGTAATTTTTGAATAATAACACATTTTAAACACATGCATGCACATGCACTTGCACACTTATATTCCCCTTGCATTAGCCTAATGACATAAAACAGGTTTACACAAAAAAGTTATTTCTCACATATTTTGGTCTCTAAATACGCTTCTGGGCCTTCTTATGCTAACTCACTGGCTTCATGAAGCATCTAGTGCAGTCTGTCCTTCTATGGTCTGCCTAACAGTTGTTCATAGATTGGATTTTCATGGACGTGCTTGCGATCCATTTAATCGTCGCATTGCACCAACCAGAAAAAAAACTACTTTTATCAAGTAATAATCTCCCCTAAAAGAAAAACATCAATGCCATTCATTTATATTTTATTTTCAACCAAATGTGGTAAGAAAACACCTCTCATTTTCATGTGTATGTGTTCATTGGTATGGTCACAAATCTTTCATTCAAACTTCATTTCTACCGCAAAGCAACAAACTTGAGAAACTTACACAATATCTACACCTTCCCAGATGAATTAATTCAAGTTTGACAACTGCATCGCTGAGTGTTTGAAGGAATGTTTGACAGCCCAAGTTTCCACGAGCAACAGACACAGGCCTCAGGATATTTCGGCACACAACAAAAGGACAGCAGTGGAGAGAGGATCAGCGCCTCTTTAAATATTCATTCCGGGCAAGCCCTTCACCACTGCTAATGTGAAAAAGAGGTGTCATGTACTTCTTGTCAAGTCAGGACAGGACCCTGAGATAGGACGGACACAAAGAGAGGAGGGAGACAGGGACCGTTACTTTGCCCCGGAGTGGTCATTTTTGACAGACACTTCAGAAAGCTAAAGTAAGCACCCAGAAGCCCACGCATTAAAATTTTCAGTGTCAAATTTTACTCTTACAGTGTACATGTGGTCCCTATCGGACTGTTAGAGTTGAACTAGCAGTTAACATTTTACTGTGCACTGTTAATATGTTTTTCTATATAAGAGGTTAAAAAGAGCTTTTTAACTATATTGTTCTAACATTTTTGAGTTGCCAAGCAGTAAAAAAGCTACTGTACTGAGCTGCCGCAGGATGCAACAGGGTGTGTCCTCAATAGAGATAGGAAGAGTTTAAGGGAGCCAAGATTCCACAGGTTACTCCTGCATTAGGTCCTCCTAACAATGTGCCAGGCTCCCAAAAGTTACCAACTATAAACTGGTAAGGAAGGGCGATGTATATGAACATCAGCAGTTGCACTAATTCTCTTCTGTAAATGTTTAAAAATGCACTGTGGCCAGCAGCACATCTGGTCATTGCATAATTGGACATAGAGTTGCTCAGTGCTGGATCATAGCAGTTGGCCAAGTTGCCCCTCTCTCATCGTTCAAGAGAGCCCCCTCTGGTCAATTTGAGTACTGCAAGTCTTGCTATACCATGTGTCCTCTGACACAACAACTGCAGTTTCGGTAGTGGGCAGACCAAAGGGTCTGGCAGAAAACTTTCCTCGAACTGATGTTTGACCTTGCATGAACAGAATGTGCTCAAGAGCATTATTGGGCATTCTATATTTCGAGAAATTTAATATTTGGGATCCCATTTTTACAGACAAAAAAATAAATAAATAATCCAAAATATGCATTGTGCAATTATTTTTGAAGTTGTCTAAAGTACTTGCTTTTTTTAATCATTTGTCTCCCCAATTCGAAATTAAAGGTTTCAGTCCATCACCGCAATCCCTCTGATCTCCTACATAATTAGGGAAGGAGCACACTACTAGTGCTCGGTTGCTCAGAACTGCAGCCAGCCAACACCGATTTCCACTCTTCCATTTACCAGAGAGTTGTTGCAGCTACGGGACCACGGGGCTGCACAACCCCCACAGCTGCCATAGGCGGCATATCACAAAGAGCCCGACCGACCAGAGGAGCTGCCGTTTCGGTGGGTGATTAGCCAACAACTCCCAGCCTGCCATGACCTAGACTAGATCTAAACCGTGGGGCACATCACTGTGCTAAGAACAAGAGACTCAACAGGAATCAACACGAAGGATAAAGGTTAAAGTATGGCTAATTGAACTTAAGTTTTTAACTTAATCCCTTTTCTGGTGTTTTACTACTTTCACTCATTATCTGTTTTTCTCAACTTGTGAAGTCATCTTTATTAACATATTAACATAGCATAGTGGGAGTGGGAGGTGGCACAGTGGGTAAGGAACTGCGCTTGTAACCGAAAGGTCGCAGGTTCGATTCCCGGGTAAGGACACTGCCGTTGTACCCTTGAGCAAGGTACTTAACCTGCATTGCTTCAGTATATATTCAGCTGTATAAATGGATACAATGTAAAGTGCTATGTAAAAAGTTGTGTAAGTCGCTCTGGATAAGAGCATCTGCTAAATGCCTGTAATGTAATGTAATGTAATGTAATGTAATGTAATGCATAGCTTAGATTTTCATTACAGGAGAACATGCCTCCTATCTCAACCAAAAGCATCCACTGCTGTTCATTAGGCTCAATAGCATGTTCCTCCCTAAATGTATCCTAAATGTGTCCACCACGTTCCCATATACATAATCACTGAGTAGAGTGCATTGCTGTAATTCAACTTCCACTTAAATAATTTTCAAAATAATGCAACATTTCAGTGAAACTGTAATCCAATTTGTCCTTCAATTCAAGTAATTTTCATTGAATGATGCAGTTAGTGCCTGCTGGTTTGATAACAATATGATAAGACTAATGATTGGTATGCAGTACTTGATGAAAATTCTGGTTAAGAGCAAACATGCCTTTGCCTTGTCACAAGGACAAAGAGACTTTTGGTTGGACTTGTGTTAAGAGGAGTAGACGTATCTTTAAACAGACAGGAAAGGCACTGTTTCCTGTGTGTCACAAAACAAAGGAGTACGTCTAAGGATGAAGGAGGATAATAAATAGCCAGCAGGTTAGGTTTAATGGAAGAGGACACTTTGTCCGACACAAGCTTCATGACTGTGCAGGCTTTAGGAAGACAATGTTGACTTACCTTGAAACTGTGTGAATTTGATCGTCCCCATTCTCTCTCCATTCCGGAACATAACTTGACCCTTGGAAAAGAGGGAAAACCAAGAACACTGATTAATACAGTTCTCAGCATTACCCCCAATGAAAGCTCAACTATTTATTTCCACTTCAGGTACCTAATCATGGATAACATAAATTTCAAGAGAAGAGTGGACAGAACCTTCCAAACAATCTGCAAATAGCATTTTTATTACCATTAGAAAGCACTGTTTCTCAAATTTTTGGTTTTGCTTAATATTCTCGGCACAGAAAGGGCTAGCATGTGTATCCTTTGCACAGTGAAGATAAGCATGTGTATCCTCTGAACAGAGAGGGCGAGCATGCGTATCCTCTGCACAGACAGGGCTAGCATGTGTATCCTCTGCACAGAGAGGGCTAGCAAGTGAATCCTCTGCACAGTGAGGACTAGCATATGCATCCTCTGCTTAAACAGAGCTAGCATGTATATCCTCTGCACAGACAGGGCTAGCATGTGTACCCTCTGAACAGACAGGGCTAGCATGTGTACCCTCTGCACAGACAGGGCTAGCATGTGTACCCTCTGAACAGACAGGGCTAACATGTGTATCCTCTGCACAGAGAGGGCTAGCATGTGTACCCTCTGAACAGACAGGGCTAGCATGTGTATCCTCTGCACAGACAGAGCTAGAATGTGTATACTCTGCACAGACAGTGCTAGAATGTGTATCCTCTGCACAGACAGGGCTAGCATGTGTATCCTCTGCACAGACAGGGCTAGCATGTGTATCCTCTGCACAGACAGGGCTAGCATGTGTATCCTCTGCACAGAGAGGGCTAGCATGTGTATCCTCTGCACAGACAGAGCTAGAATGTGTATACTCTGCACAGACAGTGCTAGAATGTGTATCCTCTGCACAGACAGGGCTAGCATGTGTATCCTCTGCACGGACAGGGCTAACATGTGTATCCTCTGCACAGACAGGGCTAGCATGTGTATCCTCTGCACAGACAGGGCTAGCATGTGTATCCTCTGCACAGACAGGGCTAGCATGTGTATCCTCTGCACAGAGAGGGCTAGCAAGTGAATCCTCTGCACAGTGAGGACTAGCATATGCATCCTCTGCTTAAACAGAGCTAGCATGTATATCCTCTGCACAGACAGGGCTAGCATGTGTACCCTCTGAACAGACAGGGCTAGCATGTGTACCCTCTGCACAGACAGGGCTAGCATGTGTACCCTCTGAACAGACAGGGCTAACATGTGTATCCTCTGCACAGAGAGGGCTAGCATGTGTACCCTCTGAACAGACAGGGCTAGCATGTGTATCCTCTGCACAGACAGAGCTAGAATGTGTATACTCTGCACAGACAGTGCTAGAATGTGTATCCTCTGCACAGACAGGGCTAGCATGTGTATCCTCTGCACAGACAGGGCTAGCATGTGTATCCTCTGCACAGACAGGGCTAGCATGTGTATCCTCTGCACAGAGAGGGCTAGCATGTGTATCCTCTGCACAGACAGAGCTAGAATGTGTATACTCTGCACAGACAGTGCTAGAATGTGTATCCTCTGCACAGACAGGGCTAGCATGTGTATCCTCTGCACGGACAGGGCTAACATGTGTATCCTCTGCACAGACAGGGCTAGCATGTGTATCCTCTGCACAGACAGGGCTAGCATGTGTATCCTCTGCACCGACCGGGCTAGCATGTGTATCCTCTGCACGGACAGGGCTAACATGTGTATCCTCTGCACCGACCGGGCTAGCATGTGTATCCTCTGCACAGACAGGGCTAGCATGTGTATCCTCTGCACCGACAGGGCTAGCATGTGTATCCTCTGCACCGACAGGGCTAGCATGTGTACCCTCTGCACAGACAGGGCTAGCATGTGTATCCTCTGCACCGACAGGGCTAGCATGTGTATCCTCTGCACAGACAGGGCTAGCATGTGTATCCTCTGCACAGACAGGGCTAGCATGTGTATCCTCTGCACCGACAGGGCTAGCATGTGTATCCTCTGCACAGACAGGGCTAGCATGTGTATCCTCTGCACCGACAGGGCTAGCATGTGTATCCTCTGCACCGACAGGGCTAGCATGTGTATCCTCTGCACCGACAGGGCTAGCAGAGTATCCTCTGAAACACATGCAGCCATCTTTCCACTCCACGGCCCACCAGCTGAGCCACGCAGCCACTGTGCCAGAGACCTGAACTACTTATACAGCTGATGAAAGTGCAGACTGCAGTTACAAAATTGACAACTGGAGACGCTCGTGTTTGACGAGGCGGGGAGTGCCCTCCTGGCTGTGACCCTCTCTCCCAGGGTAAGGCTAAGGACAGTTATGCACCACCACAGTTGCCGCTAGTATAATGAGATGAGAGGGATTTTGATCATGTGCCCCTGGGAATTTCACTAGGCTGAGAACCAGGAAAGTGCTTTACCAGGAAAAGACCCCATCCTCCCCATATAGTATTTCTGCCCACCCACTGTATTTCTGTGTTATAAAGATATAAGATATGGACCATATGGGGTATACTGTGCATATTGTCTTTATGTCCCCCTCAAGGCAAACAAAGCCATTTTCATCAGATGGTGCTGCTCATTACATTGTGCCTGGGTTTACGATGTGAGGCCCTGCTTCTCTTGACAATCTTGAGGAACCCTCTGGAACCTTTCCTTACACGTTATCACAGCTAATTAATTTCAGAGGGAGATAAGAGGCGGACCAGATACAGTGGATGCATTTGGGGTAGATAATGGCCTGAGATTATACTTTTGGATTTTATATTTGTTTATTTTTCATCACTCACTCCTGGCACTGTAACTAGAGCTTACCACAACAACATCTGACAGAGAGCAGTGCCTGGACCATTTGTCATAGTGGAGGCCTGTGAATTGATCGGTCTTTCAGGGTATACATAATTACTTGCTAAACAAATTGATTTGTCAAATAAAAAAGGAGATGAATGAAAGGACCGATAAGAAATCAATCACCCATTTCATGCCTTATCTAAGAAAGTATAACTTGTTGTTTGTAGTGACGGTCGATCTCTTAAAAGAAAAAAGAAATACAAATGTCAGAATCTCTACAAGAGCAAGTTTGGTGGTGTGTTTTGAGTGTGCAGTTGGAGATTAAAGTGGTACTACATAAGCTCTTGAACATCACCCAACAGATTGGTTGTAAAAGCTTTTGGTCCACAAACTATATCCTTGGAGTTCAACACAGAGCAGGATTTACAATTTAAGTGCATTGACCAATGCGCCATGTTCCTAAATAAACCGTAGCCCATCCTTCACTGTGCTATCTGACTGAGAAAAACATCAAATCAAATCAATTTATTTATATAGCGTATTTCACAGCAATTGTCGCAATACGCTTCACAGACAACCCTGGCCTAAACCGCCACAGGAGCAAGTCTACAGCAACAGTGGCAAGGAAAATCTCCCTGTGACAGATGGGAAGAAACCTCGGAAGGAACCAGGCTCAAGGGGGAAACCCATACTCCTCTGGTTGGCTCAGGGTGTACATTAGTTACCAAAATGGTCAGTCAGTCAGTCAATGGTTACATCGTTCATATTGCGGCTCAGATGAGTGGCCTCATCGAATAGATATGAAATGATACAACACGGAATGCTGAACAAAGTGCCACTGACGGATTTGATTTAGAATAACCCAACGCAAAATGATAGAATACCGTGTGATCTGATAGTGTGATATGGAGCCATACAATTCTGAACATCACAATATGGCACTGTCTGATGCTGAACGACTCAAAAATGAATCTTGTGACAGCACAAATTCCAAACATCACTCATAAATTGTAACAAATCAACATGAGATATTAACTTAATTTGCCTTCTGGATAATCACAATTACAAGAAAAAACTGCAAATAACTTAACGGATATGTAAATATTTTTTTGAAAAAAAAAATCAGTCCCTTAAAATATTGTATTTTCCAGCAGCCATCCCAAAAGTTCATTTAATTCATAGTGCCATCCTTCTGCCCTCAGAGAGCTCTCTAATTTGTCATTTAATTGGAGTTTTGGATTATTTGACTACACGAAACAGGTGAAAGAGACAGAGAGCATGAACGATTCAAACAGCATTTAAACCGGGGAGGCCTAGGAAGAGCCAATTTAACATCAAAAGACGCAAAATGCTTTGAAGTTTCAAGCGCGCACGTCCTACCAGTGTGTCTTCATTCGGCTTCTGTGATGATATAAATGTGCTGTATAACAACGAGCTTAAACAGATCGGTGCAAATGAGGGTTTGGATACAGGGCAGGAGAAGGCAGCAGCTGTCAGGGCTCTGCCATTGGGCTTGTGCCTTGTTGCTAGGGTGGGTGCCAGGGCAGGTTGTGCCCCGTTGCTAGGGCGGACGCAGAACCCGCTCTAAATCAGGTGGCAAAAAAAACGGCACTGTGGTTTTTCGTCTGAAGTCTTTATATACACGACAAACGATTATATTAAGCTATTTATGGATTCTGCTAATCAACACATCATTTCAGCACTTTAGGTTTCTGTTAAAAACATTTCAATGCTGGAAATGAAGCGGAGCCTTCGTATCACATGCCATCACTGAAACACAACGTCTGCCAGAGCACGAGTCAAAGATGCCTAAAGCTTAGTGTTCTGTCAAAAAGTTTGTTCCGAGGTCTCATTTAATCGTGACATTTCCCATTGACATTTTATATAACTGAATAAAATAAAAAATGTCCCCACAAGCATAACATTTACATTGGGACAGAACTAACAATCGAAGTACAGCCACTATTCTGTATGCAGTGCTCCATGGAAACACGCAGCATATTAGCACACTATTCCACAAGCAATGCCTTTTCCAGTAATAATTTCACTACATTGAAAATAAACACTTGGTTGTGCAACAAAAACATGACAAATTGAACTAAAAAATGTATAATGAATAAACCCACAAAGATGTTACTGTAATACAGGGACTAAGAATGGACTGGAAGAGCCTTACCAGGCATTACGCTAACCTGCAACCTGTGCGCCCTTATTACTCCTGTGAATGGGCGTCATACTAACTCCCTGCAGTTGGGGGCCTGAGTGCCCAACCCAACAGAACAGCCCCGCCAGATCCCAATGCCAACCGGGCCTATCTGCTGAGTACCTGCAGGGGGCGTACTGATGGCCTCCCTGGCGTACGGCAAACTCTGGCCCATCCCCAAATGGAAGCGTTGCAGCTGTTTAACTATACAGGAAATGACTTTTAGAATTATTCACTGCGCTGGAACCAGCGGTACTGAATGCCAAGATGAAAAAAGTCATGCTCAATGTGTGCTCAATGGGCGGCAAGCTACGCAATGAGCCAAAAAATTACTAATAGTCTGTGGCACCATTGGGAGGAGCCAGTGCTGTAGTTACCCAAGGAGAGCTTGCCAACTTAAAGTCACACTACACCTAGTGTAAAAACGCACTCTACATGCACTTGCCACTGCATACTCTCGGTCACATCTGGCTTGGTCATAAGCCTTAACTATCTTGTTTATTGGGGCCAGCCTATGCCCATTTACTGGCTGAGCCCAAACGTGGCTCCCGAACTGGATGGATTCACTGGGGAGTGTTTGGTACATCCACCCCAAAACATTTCCCCTGTGTTTGTGTATGGGAAGGTAGCACTGTTGCTCTTAGCGCTGTGACTTGACCGCACCAAGACCCTGTGTGTCAGGGGACAGCGGCGTGTCGCCCGTGGAGGGGTTCGGGGTGTCGCCCCCGGACGGGTTCGGGGTGTCGCATGCGGATGGGTGCGGAGTGTAAAAGGGACAGTGTGAGACGGCGGCGATGGCAGGAGCGCCTCTCCCCGCGCCCTGCAACGTGCTGTTGAGCAGAGCTGCAGGATTAGCATTTCCTATTAAATTCCAGCTCTCTTATTCACCTGTTCTGATGACTTGCTGCCATGGGGCTGTGACACCAGCCAGTGAACGCGTGATGCCCCTCCAGATATGCTGCCCTCAAAAAAAATCACACCGCTTGAAGAACTTTGGATAGAGGTTATTTGAAGTCAATCTATAGTACTGTACTCTACAATAGCAAAAAAATCTAGTATTTGATAAGAGACAGAATTGGAACATCTAAAGTGCTTTTTTTCTGCAAAGTAACAATGGTAACCCTATAATGGAATGCAGTATAATGAACGTTAAACTGCGCAGAGATGGCTGAGAGTGTAGCAGTGTAGTGTGTACAATGACTGGAAAGCAATAACCGTTGAGCACAAGGCATTGCTTCAGCCCTCTGCCCTGTTATTTGCTCAGTGTCCCAGTGCTTTCACTGGGGCATGCCTCGAAACGAATGTTTCAGTTCCTGCATTACTGCGTTACTGTCCAATCAATAACAGGAGTGTTGATGACTGGCCGGCAGGTCATCCGCGAAGAGCAGTAGAGTGCAGGAAGCAGCGGAGGCAGCGTTTGGCGCCGTGGCCCAGGATTCATAGCGTGGAACCGGGGAGAAGAGCTCAACAAACTGGGACAGGCGCGACTAGGCCAGACTGTTCCATGAGTAACCTGTCTTTATTGGGCAAACTCAGAGATCCGTCACCTGAATCAGCTGCAGATATAGCCACAGTGCACTGCTGATTCCAATGATGCATATCTCTCACTCTCTCTCTCTATCACTCCCTCTCTCTCTTTCTCTCTCTCTCCTTCATTCTCACTCTGCATGTGTTTGTGTGTGTGTGTGTGTGTGTTTAAAGTGAAGTGTGTTGGGGAGAGTTTATGCTTTGCATAAAATATGGTATACCAACACAGAAACATAATCATCTGCAAAGCCTGGATTTAAAAGACCTGCTCTGTGGTAACACATTTTTTGATGATGCAAACAGGCAAAAATGGATTTACACCCAGAGGTCGAAACACGATAACGCTCTCACGGTCTTCTGCTAAAATATTTACAAATGCACTCAAGAAATAGCATTTATCTTCATATTCCTGTTTTCCTCTTCTGCTCACAGATGTGTGACTCTGGACTGGTAATGTGAATAAATTGTTTTGACAGGTAATCTTCCCAACAGGGTTGGCATTTGAAATATTTTCTGTCGGTTTTGAGCTTGTGTACCTCCCCCCATTCAAAACTTTCTTTCTGCAATTTTCCACAACTTTTCTGTACATAAAATATACAATTCAGCTATCACTGAACAAATACTGAGAGGTGGACCATGGTTGGCTCCAACAAATAACAGTATTTTATTTCAATGTATATATGTAGTTACATCAGAATTCTATTTTCTATTGCAAAAGGACGATAATGACTTGCACAATATATTGTACCATAATGCCTCTACACTATTTTGGGCTTCAGGAAAAGTCAAGTGATCAATGAAAAATTATGCATGCTCTGCACTCCCAAAAATAAACCTGTTCCATTACAAGGAACAGCACTGTATATTGACACCCCATGGTTCTTGAAGTAGCAGTAGTTGAGCCTTGTATTACATTAATATTCGGTATTACCGAGCACTGACCATATATTTTATGAGATATTTCATGCTCTATTGTGCAAAGACCTTCTTCTATACAGTGGTGTGAGGTACCATTCCTTTCTGGAAGGGTTAGTACATTTTAGCGCATCAAAGGAATAAACAAAATAAACATGGTCGCAATAGTCTTTAGCAGAGACTTTTTAAACAATCTGGTTGTTTGGGTCTGAACTGGTTATTGATACTCCAGACCATTCAGTTCTCCTGGTTGGGGAACCCTTTCCTTCAAGCAAGAACAGTGCAAGGCACAGACTTCTTTTTCTGGCGTGTGTCTCGGCTAAGCAAACACTCACCGTGACTCCGAAAAAGTTGGTCTCATTCATGGCGTCCAAGACCATCTTCCCCACCTCCTTGTCGTCGACGGTAAAGTTCCGGAAGACGTTTTCTCTCTCTTTCTCTCGCAGTTTCTCCCTGACCCCGGTCAGTGTCTTTGCTATGACCCAAATGCCATCGTAAGCGAATCCGTGGAACTTGCTGGATTCCACTCCTTTCTGCTGCCTCTGTCTGTTATACTCCCGCTCATACTCCTGTGGTGTCTACATACAGAGGCAGAAGAGGTTGTTTAGAAAAGGCCTGTTTATGACTACTTTATTGGTGTCCTGAGGGTACAGGAAAATTAGCATTTTCTCAACAAAAAAAAACAAAAAAAGAGCTTGGCGTACACCACATGATAAAGTAAGACATTGAGAACTGGATTTAATCAACTGTTATTGATCAAACTGCTAATCATAATGAGCTGTTGATATTTTGCATGGAGTGACTAATCCATGATGATCAAACTGCCCCTAACTGTACTGTATTGTACTGTATTTGGTGACTAAGAAGAAAATTCATTTTGGCTGAATTCCTTCTTCTGTCTATAGCAGTGATGTAAGATTGGAAGAGAAGAGAAGCCGAAATAAACAGAATAAAATTAATGATGGATAATAAGATTCACTGTTGGTCACTGTTGCAGTGACTATCAAAAGCATGTTGTAATTGTGGTAATATCGATGGTACTTAAGCTAGACATATTAAGGTTACGATGAGTAAAACTTTTGGAGAGTAATCTAAGATGGCTGCCTTGCATCACCCATGTTGGTGTAACTTATTGTTGGCGAGTTTACCCTGTCTCCTGTGATAAACATTCATGGTCAGCTCACTCAGTGGTGTGCACTGTGATGAGAAGTTTCATGCCTTTGGGTTGATAAGATGGTGTGGGGTACAGGGAAGGCACACCTACCCTCCCAGAGATGCCCTTGGTCTGCTTGGCACTGAGTGGTTCAAAGTCCACACTGATGTAGCCCTCCATAGCCGTCAGCAGCTTCCTTGTGGTGCAGTTTGTGGAGTTAGCCTGCTCCCACCAGTTCCCCTGGTACCAGCCTGGGATAATCCACTGGTACTTACTGCCAAACATGTTCAGGTTGTAGGCCTGGAATAAAATAGGAAGTGACATCAAGGTTTTACAGGAAGTCACACCGCCAATGTTAAATATCACCAGATGGCAAGCTTGAGAACTCCTTCCTTCTCCTAATTTTCTACTTTTCAAAGAGGCATAACATTTCTTAGAGGGATATTCCACCTAAAAATCAAAACACATGATGTTTACATTGAGTGTTAGCGATCCATAAATACATTTTTACAAATATGTCCAAAGTTAAGTATCAACATGATGTATGAGATTGGCAGGCAAATACAATTGATTTCAAAGGGGGTAAAATGGCATCTCAAAACCAAACATTTAAATGAACCTTTATTTTTGTTTAAAAGTTCATGCAGGAAACATGTAAATGGCATGTTCTTGTTTGTCTTGATAGTCTCACTGAGCTACTGATAGACACACACTGGTGGTAAAACTGATTGTTGCTTATTTCAGAACATCGCATTGTATTCTGGCACTGATAAACTCAGGTAACTTGCTAAACAGGAGGATCCCCATTGTTTCTACTCATGACAAATGCCTGGACCAACTAAACATGAATAAATATCTATGCTGTAAATATAGAGGGCAAAATATCTCCTGGGATACATAAAGAGGATAGTTTATTATAATATAATCGAAATAACATCATTAATGATATAGTTCAACAGTTGCGATTTGTTACAGCGAAAGAAAGACGTTGCATTATTACATATCATTACAGAATAAAAGGAATTTTCACAGAACTGTTCTGGGGCTCTCCCACTGAGCATAGGCACAGTATGATACTAGCTGGCTAGCTGTAGTGATAAACTAAAGTGTTTCAAGCTCTTCTGGAGACACACATGCCCAATTTCAATCTGCCCTGCAGTAGAACATTGTCTTGGCAGTGAGTGTTATTTAAAAAGAGGCAATTAAATTGTGTAACCTGCTGTCACTGGCAAGCGAAGAGCCAGTTATGAATTAATAAGGGCTTCCGGAATCTGGTCACTGCACAAATTCTGTGCCCACACACAAAATGACAGGCCATCATTGCATTTGCAAAAAGACTTGCGAGAACCCATAATGCTATCATCTTAAACGAGATGGGAGACGAAGCACCCGTTGTGCCTCTTGACCTGGTTCAATGTCGTCCGCAGAAATGCACGGAGCGATGCAGTCAAAATAGATACTCTTCTGATGCATTCACATGCACATCTGACTATTTTCCATGTTGGGGTTTAGACAGTACTACAGGAGAACTGGCCCCTATCGCAGGGGGTCATATATCTCACTGACGACAGCTGGAAGGCTAAGTGCATCTGACATATTGTTGGGAGACAGTAGCACGAGGAATCCTGGCCAGTTTAAAACCACCCTCGTATAACAGAACAGCCAGCGCCAAATGAGAGGAGTTCTGTCAGCAACTATAGGGCCCAGCTCGCTTTTCCAACTGAACCACTTGGGAGCCATTTTCTAATTATGACATGCAAATCAAGAAAGAGTCAGCAAGCAAGCTAATAGCAAAAATGTCTATTTTTCTCCTCTTTCTTTTGAAAGGCCCAGTTTATTGACTTTTAGAGGATTGTCTAATCTATAAAGGTCTATATCCTGCTCTCACTTAGAACTTTTATCACTTGATTTCTTAGGTTTTCAGTCCGACCAACATATTTTTGTTATATAGGACAGGGATGAAAACAATGAAACATTGGTTATTGGGTTATCCCCCCTCCCCCACCCACCAAACATTGCAGCATATCTGACAGGTTCCCATGCACATTGTAATTTTCCTTGATCAGAATGGATTAGATATAAAACTCCTTTGGCAGTGAGCCCATACACTGTGACTCATCATGATGCTGCAGTGACTCTCAAATGTGTTTAAGTGAAAGCTTCCACCTCCATCTACATTTCCCGGGAAGGCAGAAGGGAACTGGACACTGATGATTTACATAATCTCGCCAAATGCCTAATAATCTTTATTGTTGTGTGTACTTGAGCCATGGTGTTCCCCTTCAACACTTTCCCTAGTCAACCTGTGCCTCTGGCCTCCAACGGCGGTGGTGAGAAAACGCATCACATACTTACACAGCAGAAGACTTTTGAGGCCAGGTTCTCATCAAACTGCCCGATAATTATCCTCACGTCGTTATCCTGTGAATGACACACAAAAAATTGAAATAGGGTAATGCTTAGGCCAATAATATCACGGCTGTTTGTCTGGAAAATGAAATGAAATCATCCGCTCTGAAAACTGTTCCACATTTAAAGGACCGAAGACAACTGTACTCTGAATGAAATCTATTTCTACTTAGATTTATCCCATCCTTTATAGCAAAAAAAGAAAATGTGATTTCATACAGATTCATTGCAAAAGACTTCACCATGTCATCATCAACACAGTGTATAATTGTATATTGCAAATATTAGTTACATCTAAATTCAATCCAAATTCAAATGGTGTACTGCTTGAGCTCTCAATGTACCCGCTTTCACAAAAAAAGAAATCAAACATTTAATTATTGCCTCCAACCACTGATGGGAAATCATCAATGTTTAATATCTAATCAAGAGGCAGTGTATTTCCTCTTAACAAGCATAGGTAAAAACAAAAATTGAGTATTGATTGTTATTTTTCTCACTCAGTTTAATGTACAGCCTTTAGCTTCTAGGATGCGTGGAAACACTACCTCTGCATTGATTGAGCAAATGGATTGAAATGCTTTCCGTAATGAGAGCTGGATGGTTTTCTTGGCTGTACCTCAGTCAATATTTGCTTTCTCACCCATTCTTCAGAAGGCCAAGTAAGTTAGAACTATTGCACTTATGTTTGTTTTTTCAGCTACTGTTTCCAAAATAATATCATGTTTAAAGATATATTTAATATCTTCCGTAAAGGTACTTAAATGTCAGCCCTTTCTTGTGGTGTCACCATCGATGGTATACCTCCTGGTGGTTGCTAATCAAACATAATGATATGCATGGTTTTTTTTTTTTTTTTTAAATAACCTGTGAAACATCCATATCTGGAGGTCAGAGGTCATTAGCAATCTAATTAAACAAATAATATACATTTTTTGGCCTTGAGATAATTGATTTCTATATGATGCACATGCATTTACATGGGCATGGGTTATTCCCAGAAAATACATACATCTATTTTTTTAATCTACACTGCCAGTAATGGAGAACTTCAAATGGAGCAGCTGAAATTCTGCTTCAATGGAGCCTAGTGTGTGGGCCCAGAACCTTCCCACAGAATCCATCAAAACAGTCATCTCCTCAGAGCTGCAGTGGCCTTTTCCTGGAGCCAAAATCACGTTGGAAGACGTGGACCTTTGTCAGAGAGCTAAACTCGCTTTCAAAGCCTTTTGTTCGGATGCGGCATTCTCATCAGTACAGTGAGTTGTCTCCCTGTTCTGCTTCTGCTCAGACCTGGACAAACCTTTATTGTATGACTGGGCTGGTGGCGGTTTGGGGGGTGGGGGGGTGAGTTCTTTGGAAGACAGCATTGAAACCCTCAGCAAGTAACAGAACCTCCCACTGAGAGACACCTCACTTTTAAACCTGAAAACCACAAAGTCTGGCATGGCTGAATCGGCCACCCACAACCCGTCAAGATAACAAAGCCTGCCTGTTCGGTGGAAATTGAAAAAGTTGTTTAAGACAAAAGCTACTGAAGTGAAGTCTTTCTCAAAAAAGTCCTTCTCAGACACGTGTGGTCTGTGGCAGGTAGTAAAGACAAAATTATACTCTTAGTTGGTGCTTAAAAGCTGAAACAACTAGGAGAAAACAAATTCTCTAAAGGAATCTTGGTGTTTCAGGGTCTTCAGTTACCTGCAGTGCTGCAACAGCCTTCTCACAAAGTACATGATTGTGCTCTGTAACATGGAGCACTACATCTGAACATTTGGCTCAGTTTCATAACTGCAATAGGGAGTTCATTGACAAGACTAACTTAAGTTGTATGAGGGCCTTGCAGGATTTATGATGCCACATCGGGACCTTGGACACTGCGATGCCTATTCCACAGGAGCAATGGAGACTGAAGGAGCGCAGAATTCTGCTTGCAACTGAGCAGATGCAAACACAAAGGACACGTGATGTCATAACTCACCTTCAGCTTCTTCACATTGATGCAGGGGTCGTTGGAGAAGCTCTCCGTGTCGGCGATTTGAATGTCTGCTTTCTCCAGCTCGTTGGTCAGGTCGTTCCTCACCTGTCAGACAGGGGGGAGAAAGATGGCAGCTCAGAGATACTGGCACAGGAGTGGAAGGTATGATACTACTGAGTGAACCTAGGCCTTGATTAACGTCCTCCTTTCAGCTGAACACCCGCTGCCTGAATCCAAAATGCCCTGACTGCTGTGATTCTGGGGGACAGCCACTAATGTGTGCGAACCCCTGTTGAGCGTGGGACGGAGACATGTGTGGCCTCCATTAATTTACCCCCAATTATCCTGTAGAAACCATTAGTAGATGTCAATTAATGCACTTAAAGGAAATTAGGCTTTCCAAACAGGAAATTACTTCTGGGTTCCCAGTGTGTATTTGAGGCTCATGCTGAAATGAAAGCATTTATACACATTTTTTAAATGCACTCATCCAGCTATCTGAGGGCAAAAAATACATTTTGTCAGAACTGCCAAGGTGGCAAGCGCCTTTTCTAATATGGTAGCTTGGGGTGTCAAGCTCAAGTCTTGGAGGGGACCAGGGTCCACAGGTTTTTGTGGTTTCCTTTTAGGTGACCTTTGAAACAAGGAGTGTGAATTGTTTAGACCAGCATTCCCCAACCTTTTTCCTTCCACAGCACACTTTCCAAATTTACAGAATCTCATGGCACACCACGCCGACAGAAAAAAAAACCGTAAGCGACGTACTGACGTTGATGTGACGTGCCAACAGTAGGCCTAAATGTTCTTTTGGGGTTATGCAATATGCATTTTAATGACATTTATTTTGGCTTTTGTGAATGGGATTTGTTCATTTAAGTTTTTTAAATTCATTTGAACATAAAAAATTTTCACACGGCACACCTGACCTCTTCTGACGGCACACCAGAGTGCCGCAGCACGGTTGGGGAACACTGGTTTAGACAGCCAATGACTTAATTTAAGCAGTTAGGTACTCTGATACACCCAGAAACCCACAGACAGTGTCTGTCCTCCAGGCCTGGGGTTTGGCTGCCATATGGCAGTTAGAGCCTGCACATGGCAACCAAAATGGCAACAAAAGGAAATGTGGTTGAGCAGGTTGTCCAAGCACATTATGTCCAAAAGCGAGAGGCGAATGTGACAGAACACTATCGGCCGAAGACAGAAAAATGAACTGACAACTCACAATGCAATTCACCCAAATTGCTTGGGTAAATATCCAGGCTGTGTGCAAACACCTTAGGCAAAATGTAAACTCTGCTTGAGTATGGCAACTCTTTTACTGCAGATGTATCCTAAGTTATGTTTTTAAAGCAACTTTACACAAAAATGACAATGGCACACATGGCATTACACAGTTATTGTACTATGATTGACATCAACTGGATTCTTTAACTTTGGCTTTGTAATAAATTCAGGTGTACAGATTATTATCATTCGTTTTTCTTCATAAACACAGTTTAGCAAGGTAATTTTGTCAATTGCATAATTTTCTGTAAAAGACTTGTCGGATTTTCAGAAAAAAAAATGAACCTATATCTTTGGCCAAATTGTGATAATACTATGTGATAATATTATGATGCTGTGGACTAAACCAGTGGACTAAACAGCTAAATATGTATGTCTTAAGCAGGTCCATGATACACTTCAATTTACTAGCGTGTTAATTGCATAACACAATGCAGTACTGGAATTGAATGCAGCGTTCCAAAGTAAACCGTAATTAAGGAGAGAGCGCTCTGCTGCAGTAAGGTGCTCATTTCAGTTGCTTTGAGAAGACAAAAGTTTGGGAAACCCTGTGACTGTAATACACTGCACTAGCACCCAAACATCTATTCAGGAGGCGGAATGTTTAAAAGCCTGAGGTTACCCTTGAGCAAGGTAATCGACATGACTTGCTTCAGTAAGCATCCAGCTGGATAACAGGAAAACCATAAGCTGGATGAGGGGGTCTGCAAAGCTAATGAATTATGTAATACAGGATGGGGCAAATGTGGGAAAAACGTGAACACACACACACGCACGCATGCACACATGCACAAACATGCACACGCACGCACAAATACACACGCACGTACACACGCACAAACACACACGTACACGCACGCGCACGCACACACTTCCCAGCACTAAACTGTATTTTCCCAACCCAGGTGTGTGTTGGGGGAGGTCGTTGAGCAGGACCTTTCGACGGACAGATTTAACTGGAGAGGACAGCGGGAGCGGCGAGAGATCGAGAGGATTAAGGGATTTAAAACCAAACCTGAACTGTCAGAAGATGAGCATGATGTGATGAAATACATCATGCATTTACATGCTGACCCATCAAGTGAACCCGCACTAAAAATGATAAACAAAAGACAGAATGAGTCAGGTGTGTGCAAATGCTGTTTTGTGTGTGCTTTGCAGGGTTACTGGAGCAAGGCCTCTTTTGCTTGTGTGATTGTGTGCAAACTATTGTGACAAACTGTTTGATGAGAAAGTGGAGTACGCAGGTCATACTTAACGACAAATGGTCATTATCGTGATTACCACATATTTATTTTTGTTCACTAATTTCACCATGGTTGTTTGAGCTATTGTCAGAACAGTCAGACGCACAGCCCACGCAGAGGGCAAATAGCTTGACCAATCCAAGAGCCTCTTCAACAACGCTATCATGTGCTGCTGTTATAATACAGCAGATAAGCGCTCAGCAACATTTCTCTATCTGCATCAGACATGGCTCAGCTTGGCAAAGTAGCCAGTGAAACAATCGTCAGGGCAACCAGAGAGGGAGATAACCCCGAGGACCAAGCTCGTGCGGGGAACCTCAAGCACGTCTTCCCAGAGTCCAAACACCTCGTTCCAGTCCACTGCCATTTTCAGGGGAAGAAATCATTTGTAAGAGCCTGTGCAGGTTTCTGCATTGGGGGAACAGGACGAAACACCTCACAAAAAATACTGCTGGCCTCTGTTCAAGGCAAAGTTTTCTGCTCCGTGGCTGAAATTCTTATTTAAGGCTGATGTCAAGCAATTATCCAAGTGCTGTCCTAACATTTTTTCGTCTGCTGGCAGCAATGTTGTTGAAGTTTGTGGTTAAATAAACTTCTGCTGTTGAAGAATAAATGCTAACGTATGTGGCTGTGATATAAAAAAAAAAACAAAAGGTGTCAAAGAACTGATGAGGTTGTTCTGCTGTCTGCTATTCTGCCATTTCGTGTTATTGTCTACCTATGTGCATATTTACCCTGTTAAATTTGTTGGACTGAGATATTGGATTTAAAACAAAAGCAATAGAAAACTAAAAGTAAATTAAGCAAATAGTTTGCCATGGCCATAAACCATAGATAGATATTTCAAATCCAAAGAAATCACAAGTATTACATGTGGTGGTCATTTAGTTCATTCACACACTTATCATTTTCGCCTTTGAGCAAAGTCTCTTACTCTGCCTGGGTTGCGTTTACAAACATGTAATGTCTTTCATCCCTTTGCTGAGAACTCAACGGCAGGGCCTGTTATCTCTGAATCAATAACACCCGGCCTTCCTCTCCAGAAACAATGACTGGGGACGGGTTCGACACACCGACGTGCTCTGTTCCGCCACTTGCTGATAAAAGGCCGACGTTCAATCTCCCGAACAGTGAGACACTTTGCAGCCGCGCGAAATTTCCGGCTGCCTGCTTGCTTACAAGCGCCTCTTCCTGGAAAATAAAACGGTTTTTTGTTTGTGCGGGTAATCCCCGTCCCTCTGTCCTGGGACGGATTCCCTCTGCACGTCTCCAGCTTTTCGGGACGGTGCCGGTTGGCCAGCAGGGGTGAACAATGGCCGCATCTGCCCTGGTTCGAGCCCGGGACGGGATTCCCTCTGCAGTAAACGAGGGCAGCGAGGGGAGGGTGGGTAATCCATGTATAGATGCACTGTTTGGGATGGGGCTGAGGGGAAATCTGTATCAGATGACAGTCTTGCTCGCATTACGTTAAATGTATTTCCATTTACTGCGGCTGCGGAAGAACGCTGCGGCAGCGGGGTTCTATTTATAGGCGGGCTTTACGGTCGGCTCAGTCCGGGCACAGACCAATCAGGTGAATAACACGAGCAGGAGGAGAATAAAGATGCAGTGGCCAACATCTGAGATCAGGGAAACACCAGCACATTGCCGGAAGGGTCCGCGATGACTTCACTGGCTGTAGTGTGAGTCTCAGAGACCCTTGCTTTTGTTTGTGAGCACGTGTGCAATCATGCTGCCGCAAGACACACAAGGCTTGCTCTTTTTTTTCCATTTGTTGAATTCATTGATAGATTAATTGGGAACATTTAAGTTACATATTACATTTGAATTTATTTATTTAGCATTTTTCCCTTTTGTTCTCTCTATATGGAATGCCCAGGTTGTATATCAGCATTCATTGATGGATCCACTGGTTTGAAATGACATATCTTATATGCAGGTCTGTGCAATTCCTGTCATGATTTCCATCAGTTTGGGTGAGTGCAGGTTTCAGCACCCCTCCTCTGAGGTCTTTTCAGCCAATCACCACTTCCCCCCACCCTGCAGTCCGTCAGCTGAGCTGTGCAGAAGTTGTGCCAGAGGAGTGTAATTCATGCACAGCCAGTGCAGGCAGATAGCAGGCGTCCAATCAGCGCACGTTTAGGGGGGACCCCCTCTGGACTAAAACCCTCCCACTCTCAGTGATGCAATTATGCATCACTCAAAAGGACTGCTTTCCACAGTACCGGCATGATACCAATTCAATACTGAACTGTGGAGCTTGTCGAATATATTACAGTCTTTGCATGAGCAAGAAGCTCTGTCTCAAACCCTAAAAAGCGTGGCTCTCACATTAATTCTGAAAGCATTATCTTTCAGCGTGGCCTTTGCCGTGCTTTCTAATTTCATTAATGCCCATCGGTGAACGGAGGACAGGCCGGAGCACGCCGCTGGCTACAGGGCCCATCTCATCAGTCACAACATCGACGCGCGACATCGCCGACAGCCCGAAATGTCGGATAATCCCTCCTTATCCGTGTTGTGAAACGCTCCCGAAGCGTAAGTCACCATCTGAAAATCTTATGAATCCAATGATGTCCTGTTATCTGAAGGGCTGCAGTCTGGTCCACCTATTAAAATCAGCCAGGGACATTGGCTCTCAGACAAAGGGATTATGCATTATTAAGCACATTGCAGTGAAATCCCGCCCCGCTGGTCAGTGGGGTGGGCGGGGCTGGGGTTCTCCTAGCGCTGGCCACAGATGCTGCTCATTGTTAGGCTGGGGAGACGAGACTTGGGCTGACACAGTCAAAAAATTTCAAAGAGCACCCTTGATGAAAATATTAAATTTATCAACAGGGCTCCAATCATTCTTTAAGGTTTAATGCCAAAAAAAAGAGAAATTCAGACTTAATCTGCAAGACAGCGTTCCACGCTGTGATTCAAGACCTTAATCCACTTATTTGATAGACACTTGCAGGACGGGGGAGGGGGGGGCGGGGGGGGGGGGGGGGTGTGCCAAAAATTCTCATCGCTCTCTGCCAGATTTTCACAGATGAAAAAAGGCTTACGTTTGAGCTGGGAGAGCAATCCTTCAAATTAAAAAGTCAAATAAATTCCACACTCCAAAATAACAATTACTCTTGAGAACAGTTGCTGTTGGTGCAGGGAATTGCTAAACTTGATTTTCTGCTCCTTCAAAACTGTGAAACTGCTATATACTTCCACATTAACAGGAGAACCCAAACATTTCAGGGAAAGTTTTATATCTGAAATGGGTATAAAAGTTTCCACCTAAATATCCACATCTCTATATTTTACATTACTAAAGGCAGTGCTACACTATGGAGAACAGTCACTGTAGACCATATGGATTCTTGGTCTAAGATACAGGAATGTTACTACTTCAAGGTGATACTCTGTTCGGCAAACACAGTGGTCACAATTAGTAGCTTAATATTCACTTTCACAAATGTCGAGAGGGATTGATATTCAATGATAATTCCTTCAGGATGCATGTCAGTTAGACTGATAGTAAAATGGCATGGCATTTTGGAGAGAAAAGTCGCGTGCGTACAGGAACATGCAAGTGAAATGTCTTGACGTTTCGTGTGTGTGCAGGAGGGTAAAGGACTTGGTGTCAGCCGTCGGCAGACTGAGGCGGGTGCTCAGCGGCATCGCAGTGCACGTGCCGCTCCGTAGGTCTCTTCCGGCTCCGGCAGCGCCCTAGAGGAGCCCCCCCCCCCCCCCCCCCCCCCCAAACCGGAGGTCTCCGGCTGAGTGAAGCCACGCCCCCAACCCCCCCTCCCCGTGCTGCCTGCTGCGATGCGGGGGGGGGGGGGGGGGGTTGTTCCAGTTTGGCCCAGCCCCGTTCCACTGCGCCCTCCTCCCGCTTCACCGATTTATAAAGCCGCGTGAAAAGGTGCGTTCAGGGGGCAGGCGCCGGTCCGAGACGAATGCGTTTCCCGCCGTGTGCGGCATGCGTCAATGCCGGCAGCCGCGGTTCTGTGCTGGAAACGGAGGTCATTTCCTGCACGGAGGTGTTCTTGTTCAGACACTTGGCATACCAGACATGGCTGTTCACATCTCAGGACACACCGTGAAATTTCAGCGCTTGCAGACTACATTAATTGATCGGGAGTCCAGAAATTCACAATCACAGACAGGAGTGTGCAGAAGTTTCTGGAAATACACTGGGAAACCACCGCTCATGGCTGACACACCCCGAATTTCACGACAATTTAACAGGTCAGGTATCTTCCGGAAACTCAGTTCTTCATGCAGCGTAACCATCTTGTGATTAAATGGCATCTGCCTCATTAGGGGGGCATTACCTTCTTCCAAACCCAGGGGGTTTCCTCAGATAAACCGACCCCTACGGTGAAGCAGCGATGGTGGGGAAGAGGCAGGAGGAGAGGAGAAGCTACTGAAGACTGCATATGCTAAGGGGGGAGTACCATCACACAGTACATGTTCTTAGCCGGGTGGAAGTAATGCACAGTGACAGGAAATGAACAGCCACGGTGGATAGACATTGATACTAACATACACAATGATCAGCGTCGACTGAATGATCAATGATTTAATGATAGACACTCAGATGGTTCTTTAAAAAAAAAAAAGAAAGGTCCATAAAGGTGCTGCACTAGTGCAGGATCAGCCTTGTGCCTTAGCCCTCGGGTGTCAGGATTCAGATCTGGAGGGCCGCAGTGTCTGCTGACTTTCTGCGCGTTTCAGCGCCAGTAATTCATTTAAGTCACTGATTGGCTGAACCTTCTGCACACCTCGTTTCCAAGGTCTTAATTAGCTGCCAAGAAAACCTGCAGACATTGCAGCCCCCTAGGACACTAGTTTGACACTGCAGGCCTGGACCTTGCAGGGCTGCGAGCTTTGTCATTAGATAAAACTGGGAACCCACAAGACCCTGCAGACACTTCCCTGGGAGGAGTTAAAGTAGCATTAACCCGAGCAGCACTGGGGTTTCACCAGCTGAGCTGCTGACAGGTAAATATGCGCTTTTTTATACTGGGCCCCTGTGCAGCAAGCCTACATTTAGCTATGCTCTCATTTTTAAGCAGCAAACAGACAGCAGCTTCACACCCAGTTTTAGCTGAGGAGAATGTGCTGACCTGTGGCCAGGTCAGACAGAGGCATCCCCCCACTGACTTTTTTTTACAGGTCTGTCAGATCTATTCTCAGTCTTTTTGACTAGAGTGGCAGCCTTGGCATAAGAGGGTCACCAGACCGGCTTGATAGCATTGAGAAGGTGCAGCACACATTCTGGAACATGAGGGGATGGGGGTTTAATGTTCAGACACAAGCATACAAATCTTTACAAAAAATTAACTTTAATATGGTAGATTAAATATTATATATCAAAGACCAAAATTGGGGACAAACGATGATGAGATGAAGTCAACTGTTCTCAAACAAGTACTTTTATATATTTATTCAATGCTTAAATTTTGTTTCCCCTGGAAACCACCATGAAAAAAAACGCTTTTGTTTTCCTGAGAAATCTCTGTCAAAGGAAGGTCAAAATCCTAGGCAATCCAATTGTCATTTGATTAGTATCCTCTGTATAGTGAAGTCTTTCTTTAATTTTTACCTTCATTATCTACACTGGCTAAATTTGGCTAAAAACCTTTATACATTTATATTTGACCAAAAAATGCATCATTTCAGCTATTCCATAATTAAATAGATGTGGAAACATACTGCAATTAAAATGAAGACAAAGTTGTACCATGTAATTAGAAATACATAATTACATGGTAGATGTCATCTTAATATTAATTTCAGGATGCTGTCCGCTTTTTAATGAGTTTTAAACTCAAGGAAGGACCCTCTTCATGATGCCACAGACAAACAGATCAGGAAAACACCTGATTTGGAGGGTTCAGGATTTTTTTTATTCCATTTTGAAATGGCTAATTAACCATGTTTATACTCATCACCGCAACCTGTTCCGTTAATTTTGATGAGCACAGACAGGCACCAAGTCTCCGGCTTTTGCAATGGCAAGCCACTGCTCCTTCTCTGTAGTAAACTCACAGGCTTGTGCAGTTGTGCAGTTGACCAGAGTGTTTCACTGGTATCTGATCTGGTCTGTTTTTCTGTTTTGCCTTGCATCACAATCCAATGCACAGACATCATGGTTGAGGAGCATGTGCTTTCGAACACAGTTGCCCCTAGCTGAGGATGCCTTTACCTTTAAGAGTTCCATGCCAACACCACCTTAGGCACTGTTCCTTGAGAAAAGAAGTTCAGCAGTCTCAGTCACTTAAACTTCTGCTAAATGTGTCCCAACTGTCACCTCTCTTTCAAGGTCAAGGTAAGTGAGATCTCTTCTTCCAAGCATGGTTAATCAAAATGGGGAACTGGGTCTGCCCAGCATTTTTATACACAACTGAGCATCTACAGATGTCAAATGAACCACACCTGTGTGGAAGCACTTGCTTTCAACATACTTTTCAAAATGAAGCCCTCATTCACTCAGGTGTTTCCTGTATTTTTGGCAGTTACCTATAGGCAACACTGGCACGATCCAGGTTTGATATCAAGCCATGGGACCATGGGACCCACTCACGCTCTAGGACAGAGCCTGAACAGGATCAAACACCCAGAAGCCTCAACATCCATTTATATCGTTTTTTTTCCCTCTTTCATACAAACAGTACTATATATGTAACTTGGCCATCCTCACAAAACTATCCTTTTAGTTTGTAAACATGTTTGTCTCTGAAT
Source organism: Anguilla anguilla (assembly GCF_013347855.1). Classification (NCBI taxonomy): domain Eukaryota; kingdom Metazoa; phylum Chordata; class Actinopteri; order Anguilliformes; family Anguillidae; genus Anguilla; species Anguilla anguilla. Next base: position 39,784,674 of record NC_049208.1, on the reverse strand, counting down.
TTCAGCTTTGTCCCATAGCCAGAGCAGTTCCTTAGGTGATGCTTGTTCAGTTAAGAACATAGCCAAGCCGTATCACCACAATCCACAATCTATTCTGTTTGAATATTATATAACTGCATTGTCAAATAGACCCATGCAGCAAATGCATAATTGCATAATGCATGAAGGTTTATTTTATCGTCAGGACAACCTCTTCCTCACTGGATAATATTTTCCTCTAGTAATAAATCAGCTGCATGACATGCAGTCCTCTGGGGAGCTCAAGGCCCAATGGTAGTGTTTCCTCTGCAAACTGGTTCATAGGGACAATGATGTGTGGAGAGAAATGTCTGTGTGAAATATATGGCCGTGCTGTTTTCAGTGTCACACTCAACATTGTTTTTTTCTTTCTCAGAAATAACCACGTTACATGCTAACGCGCATTAGGTGATAATGGCAAATATGGGATGGACTCCCTCAGTCATGCCAGGACACGTAATGGGGAACTATTTATGACGCAGGGAAAAACACAAAACATTTACAGCCACACCAAGTCATTATATTGATCAAAACTAAGCCCCCTGCTATCAAAACTGAGCTCCCAGCTACGTGTAGCTATTGCTTATTTTCCCCTGGGAGAGCGGCGGACCAGTATAGCATAAGCCGACTCGAACAGGGACGGAAACTCATTTCAAATGCAGGTACGGATCCCGCCTTTCAAATTTTTAGCGTCGGGACTGCGGTTGCCACGGCAAATATTTCTTGCGGCGGCTGACGCCTCGCCCCTTCTCGTGCAGTCCAAATTCAGTGGCCCTGACGGGCGGCTGTGACGGATGGAGGATTATGATTTTATGTGGGCATCTAGCGCTGTAATTACTTTTACAGCCGGGCGTGTGCGTCGCGGCGAGTGCGCTCCATCAACGTCTCCGGCCCCTTCCGCTGCCTTCTTTTCCGCTCACGTAACCGTGGAGAGTCTCCGCTTGTTACAGCTAATGCGTACCCTCACCACCATCCCCCCCCACCACCCTCCTAAAGCAGTCTTGTTTTCTGCTATGGGGAGTTCTCGTTAATTTCCCTATTTATATAATACGCACACACACATAAACGCACAAAGCATATATAGGTTAAAGTGCAGAGGGCCAGCTTTAATTTGAGGGTATTTACATCCATGTCAGGTGATCTGCGTAGGAATTATAGTCCTTTTATACATAGACCTCCCATTTCAGGGGAGCAAAATTAATGGTCAAATTAGCATAATCTGAAATAAAGTCATCACATTTAGTACTTGGTTGCAAATCCTTTACATTCAATGAAGTCTGTGACCCTATAGACATCACCAGACGCTGGATATCTTCCTGGGTAATACTTTGCCAGGCCTGTACTGCAGCCATATTCAGTTTCTGTTCCTTGGGCGTCTTGCCTTCGTTCTTGTCTTTAGCAAGTGAAACTGATGTTTATTTGGATTCAGGATGGGTGAGTGCCTTAGCCAGTCAACAACATTCTACGTTTTGGCCCTGTGAAACTCCCTGGTTGCTTTAGCAACGTGGTTGGAGTCATTGGGGTCCTGCTGCTAGGTCAAGCACCACTGTCCAGTGAGCTTTGAGGCATTTGGTTAGATCAGAGCAGATAAGATGCTTTCTGTACACTTCAGAATTCTTAATTTATCAATGAAGACAAGTGAGATAGTTCCAGGTGCAGATAAGGGGGTGCTTTGGAATATAAGCTATTCCTTTCTTTCATCACACTTTCCTCTTAACACTTTCACTTTAACTTATTAAAAAGCCTGTAATTCCAACACGGATGGCTTGATATGGATGTAATTACTCAAATTAAAGCTGACAGTCTGCGCTTTAACTTCGTATTCATTGTTTTATTTCAAATCCAAATGCGCTGGAGTACAGAGCCAAAACAACAAAAATAGCGTCACCGTCCTAAATGCTTTTTCATTTAACTGTATTATGTAAATGCGCTGCCTCAGAGGAATGGGGGAAGTCACCAGGCTAGGCACAGCACCTGCACACCCTGTCTAGAGCACTGTCATGGCTGCAGAGGCCGAGAGCATCACACGAGTCATATGAGCCTATGTGCCCTCTCTCTGCTCGTGCCAGAGAAGCTTACTGCTGCCTTTTAGGGGGAAAACCTGGCTGTCCTCAGCTGGCTGCTAAGCTTAGCAGGGTAGGAATGATGAATTCACCCCTTGCAGCTCTGGTAGCATTTTCTCCCTCCCCATAGCCTGGAGGTCTGGTTATCAGCATTCTGCAGATTCGGAACGTTGACGCGGCAGCATCTGCTGCAACAGCTTTTGGGAACGGGTGCTTCAGAAGCTGGTTGTTCTGATTCCTGCTCTTATAGTTCACCTCGGACAGTTCTTTCAACCTGCTCTGCCCATCCTATATTTTTTATAGCCTATCAGACACTCTCTGCACATACTAGCCAAGCTAGAGGACCCACGCCACATTTCGCCAGTGGTGTCATAATCTCATATACATGGAATATGCATACAGGCTGAGAACCAGAGCATGTCTAACCAGAACACAAACAAAGGGCACACAGCTGAATGAACAGCTTATTAATTTACTATACGTTTTTTGTTCATGGGTTCAACAACAAGAATATAGTACTCATGTATTCAAAACTGGGGGGGGGGTATTGGTCCAGCCTTGGCAAAAAAAGCAATGAAAGACCACAACACCACAGGGGTGGTGAGTGGAAACACCTGAAATAAAAAATAAAAAGTTTATTGAAATATCGCAAAAAAAAGGTTTTTTTTACGCTTGGCCACGCTGGAAAACTTGGGGTATTGATAAAGAGAATATGCAATAAAAAGATCGATGAAAACAGCTTTTTTAAATTAATGATGAAATACTGGGGACCTAAGTCACATGGTTTTGCTAAAAAAAATGGCGCCACATGTCTGACTGGCACTCTTTGATTATGTAATTCTGTTGCGCCTAACTGTAGTTGATGGAAACACACGCTGATTCACATTTTCTTTTGCCGACTTTTACTGAAGTTCGCTTAGCATTTGCGAAACATTTGGATTTAAACTACAGGTGCGGGCCGGGAGCAGACCTCTGACATTCACGCCTCTCGGCTGGGACTCTCGCCGAAGGCGCGTCACGTCCGTCTGCTCGCTCGGACGAGGCTGCTCGGAGCGGGAACTCAGACGGCCGGGCGCATTGTCAGACTGCCTGCCGGCCGTGCGCGGCGTTTGAAAAGGTCAGCGGAGCAGAGTGCGCGCTCAGCATTGTGCGGGACTGTAAGATGTCAATCTGACCAAATGAGGTGTCAGACCTATTCTCTGTCGCATCTTTAGGGGACCGTGTTGGACACGGAGAGAGAACTGGTCTGATTCGGTTATTAACCGGCTAGCTTAAAATGGCTTCCACGCTTCAAACTTTTTACAATACAGAGGAATACAGAGGAAGTGTTTGAACTGTGCAATTCTATTCCAGCAGATTATATGTCTATCTATTTATAATATCTATCTTTGATACGTTTTGAATTCTGAATATCTGAAAATCTGCACTACATACGTGTCATTTGACTTTGTAAAGATGTGTTAAGACCACACTCATCACCACCCACTGCATTTTCGCATATTCATATTATAATGATACAGTTAGTCCAAAAATGTAAACAGTTGAAAAGTTGAAAGTTCAGAGACTTTGATCGACCTATTGAAAGATGAGGAGGGGGATTCCCAGCCAACTGAAACCTTTCCTTCTGGGAGACGCTAGCAATCAAAAAAAACACGTTGAAGTAGGATCCCAATCAGTCAGTCCATGGTCGTGTTTACAGCCGTGGCTGAAGCTCACCTCAGAGAACCTCTGCACGTCCTGGGTCAGCGTTCCCACGCGGCTCCAGTTGTAGTAGCTGAGGAACTTCACTACCGCCGGGTTGACGGCGTTGTCTGACGGGACTGTTCGGAAGAAGTTGGGGTACTTTTTTTTGTCCGCCAGAACAGGGGTTGTTGCCGCAAAGGACAGCTGAAAGAAGAACACAGATGAAACAATCACTGGACGTCCTCAACGGGAACAGCATACATTGCGCTAATCCCATCTCCAGTCAACCATATAAAGCAACATAAACATTTTCAAGCATTTGGTTTTGCAGCCCAAATTCCCTCTTGGAGTAAACACGGGGCTTATTTTATTACTTTTCTCAACTGAAAACATATTGAATCTCTCATTGCATTTATTATCGCTGAATTCTTTGTTTTGAAAACTGTTGGATCTACCAAACATCATTTGCATGCAATGTTCAAAGCAATTTGTTTTTTTATTATTCTCTAGACCTTTCCCCACATCACCACAGGGTCTGTGCATGATATCAAACAATGCATAAGACATGAGACATGCTTTTATAGTGTGTGGATGGCATTAAATACCAAAATTCAGTTATCAGGTAAGTTCAGAAAATATGACATTGGATTCAGTCTTAATAAAAACAAGTCAATAAATTGATTGCATTATTCATATTATCCAAATTGTGCCACGTTGCTTTGACAATGCTTCCCAAAATAACCTGTCCCCAAGATGCATGGTAGGATATACAAAGCATTTATCAAAAAAAAAAAAAGCATTTTAAGCAAGCATGTTTTTGTTTATTCGAATAAATTCAGAATTTGCTGAAAATAGCTGAAAAAAACCTGTGTTTACTTACAACTAGAAACAAATGTATGGTAATGAGACTGATCAGAGTAGAGACCTCTAGAGGTTTCTCAACTCTTATCTCACGCCCAGTTGTCCTATCCTGGCACCCACACGTTGAGTAATACGTTCACAACACCAAGACATGGGACTGCAGTCAATGGGGTGTGAGCAAACAGCAACCTTGCACCTTCAGAGTTAAGGCTGGGTGAAGAGATGGGTGAAGGTAATCGATCGCCAGGTTGCCCTTAAGAGCATCCATTGCTCATGTTAAAAAAAGGACTGTGGCACATAAGCCAGCATGAGTGACATGAATACAGATATTCATTTACTATGCATTTTTTGTGGAGCAGTCCAGTTGAAGTATGTTTGCTGACACAAGTATTTTATTTCGCCTTCAAAAGGCCACCTCCTACAATAATTCCACAATGAAACGAGTGTGCTTTGAATACTGAAACACTGACATTGAAATAGATCACTTTGCAGTTGTAGGTTATGATTTAGTAACCTTCGTGGTGTAGTAAAGTCAATGATGTTCTTATTGCCATGAAGTGAAATAAACTATAATATGTAAATATATTGACAACAAATGTATAAAGGACATTTAGCTTTTTCACTCTTTTCATTTTGAGAGTGGGACATTGCAACATATTTTCAGGCAGTCATATAAGACATTGTATACAGCAACAATGCAAAAATTACTTCCTAGCATATTTACACAAATACTTTGTATGAGCAGTCATGACCATTATATGGGTGTGACTGTAAAATGTTGTTCACTTACTTGGAAAGTAGTATTACAGTACATCTACGCACATATCCAAATATCTCAACATTCACAAATCAATGCGCTATAAGGCAACAGTACACAGTAGTCTTAAGTATCACGCAATGACTCGTGGATGTACTTTTAACTTCATTGAAACATAGCAACAACTGATTGGCTAGTGTATTGTTAATAATGTTCAGAATGTTTTTTAAAAAAAAAATGTATGGCTCATTTCATCTGGTTTTGTTTGTCTGGTTTCTATTTATGTAATCAAGCCCTGAAATAACCCTTTAGCCATACACCCTCATCCGTGGTGTGATTGGTCATATTTTTCAGATCCAGAGTAGATTGCTTTCATCGGCTGACTGACGCAATAGACTAAGTGCATATCTGCATGCTTTTGTGAGTTCAAAAGCATTTTGGCACAGATATCTTTAGTGTGCATTCATCTCTGTTTGTTTTCCTTTCTATGAGAACTAAAAATCTTACAAACCTTAAAGGTTAACAGAATGTATTTCAACTACATCTCATTACATGAGTAAGACGATTGAAATGTATTTTCTCTCAAGAAGGCGGGTTGTGCTTTCCTAAATACACTTGTAAAGATCTTTTCCTAGTTTCAGAAAGGTCTCAGTTCAATTGCTTAGCTAAATTAAAATGCATAAAGATAAATAAATATACGTGGTAAATAAATAAATAAATAAATAAATAAATAAATAAATAAATAAATAAATGTATAAATAAATAAAATGTGTGACATCCAGCACTCATATGTTGATATACATATTTGTATACATTTTACAGCAACCACCAGATATTATTGGCACTCAATTATTATGAACAAAAATGCTGTAAAGGAGTTTATTGATAATAAAATGCATTCCATGTTCAACAATATGATCTTATTATAATAAAATTGCTCAGAGAAAAAAATTTAAATAATTTTTATTCATAAAAGTACAATTATTAATCGCGTTACATTTCTGCACCCTCCCCTTGCCAAGATAACAACATCAAATCATCTTCATTAATGTCAATTAATGTCTGTTGGGAGAACACATAGCAAGAGATGTGGAACCATTCTTCCATTCAAAAGATGCATCCCAGGCCTTGATTCTCATCTTTAGCTCACAACAAAGGTTTTCAATGGGGTTCAGGTCAGAGGACTGGGAAGGCCATTTCAAAGCTCTGATTCTATAGTCAGCTGCTTGATGGAGTCCGTGATACCATGTAGCCTAACAACGTTCCCTGGGCCTTTGGAGGTAGGACAGCCCTATAACAACACACATACACCACCATGCTTCGCAATGAGGATTAGGCTCTTTGCATCAAACCCACCTCTGTTGTTTGTGGCCAAAAGGCCAATCAAAGTTCCCAGGGCAAACTCCAGGTGCTTATAGTTTTGGTTCGATGACAGTAGAGGCTTTCTTCTGGTAAGCCTTCCAAATAGCTTGCTGGCATGGGGGGTGGTGTCTAATTTAAGTTTAGGAGACTCGGTGACCCCAGGGTGTAACCTCCTTCTGCAACTCTCCAACTGTGGTCCCTGGAGAATCTTTGGGCTCTCAGTGCACCCTCCTCACAGTGTGTGGAGGCACAACGCACGCGCATCCAGGCAGGATCATCACCGCTCCAGTAGTTTTAACTTCTTCATTACAGCCATAATAGCATGGGTAAACTGGGCACTTTCAATTTTGTCATTTTCGTATAGCCGCTGCCTGATTTACGAATGTGAGCAACCAGTCCGTGGTCACACTTCATTTGTGTGTTCTCTGATCATGTTAACGGATGCCTTAGGGAGTTTGGCAAACGTATCGTCTCATACAATATATAACACCATGGAACAGGAAGTCGTGGATGCCTGCTTAAGACTCAGATGTGCTCAAAAAACTTCTGCATCTGTTTGATTATGTTCTCCAGAATGCCACATATTTTTCTGAGAAAAATTCTTTGTTCTTTAATGAATAGTTTTTCTCACCACAATTAAAAGTTAGATTTTGATTGCAAGAGGAGATTGAAAGACAATGATTATTCAGTCCCATTTTAGGGTATATATTGATAAAATACATGATATATTTCAATAAGAATTTGGTTTGTTTAGTTTACATATAAAAACATTTAATTGCCTGATTTAGTCATGCGCTGTATGTCCTGAGTATTAACTGAGTATTGACTGCTTTTGAGTATTAACATCAAGTTCAATTAGCTTTTTAGGGAAGGATGGAGTGTTTTGTAGAGCGACTCAATGAGCAGGTAGTACTTAGATTTGTTTCAGGTGACTGACCCAGTGCAGTTGGGTGGCTCCAGAATCTCTGTGAGGAAACTAATTTTCACTCCGTGGTTTATGTTAGTGAATGGGCTGCAGGAAAAAATCTGATTCAATCTCAGGCACGTTCTGCAGATTTCTAACTGCGCCTTTTCACAGTCCTGACAGATTTAGGTACCGCCCTGAGGCACTGAGCCATTGAGCATGCAGCATGAACCAGGCTGTGAGGGGTGCTGTGGTCACCAAGTTAAAATGGACGCAACAGAGACACGCTCCCACTAATTTGTAATTTGGTGATAGAAATCCAGCTCTCCAGCTTGCTGACCAAATCTATACCCAACATACTGTGAGGTAAGGTTCATGAGTGAGAAAAATTATTAACAGGGCGATAGCTGCATTTAGTCCTGTGGAGGAACAAAAGAAATGCAGCGTATGTAATTGGAAAGTAAGCAATTTGGCCCGTGGCATATACTGGTTCCGCATTAAGCAAATCTCCCGTGGCCTGTAATTCCACACGACGCATCGTTCATCATTGCAGAAAGACAACTGTTGTTGTTTCGCTGTTCAAATCAGCTGGGATAGATGGAACAATGTGCAGATTAGTGCTTTGAACAGAACTTACTTTCATTATCTTAGGGCTGCTGAATCCACTTTTGCCCAAGAGACAGTGTCCATGTTTACACGCGCATCATTATTCCTACCACATTGGAAAACTCCAGTATTCCGGTTACAATACAGCCCATATAAACACCTTATTCTGAATAGCAAAACCAGATTAAGCCCTTATTCCAAATTTGTGAAATCCCAATAAGGTAGGTTGCATATGCCTCTAATAATCCACAAATGAAAAGCATGTGAACGTTATTCCTTATTCCATTTACAACTTTTCAACATGGTCTGTGCGTGCACAGATTCGCAAGGTGTCTTCAGTGTTGAAGTCAACCAGCTCGCTTGCTGCAAAAATGTCATGGAAAGCACAAAGCCCTCACATCTGGACCTACAAGGACACAGACATGTTCATCTATGTATTGTAAGTATACTAATGTAATAATTGTGCATAAGAATTAAACATTGTGCAATGCATGGACAGCAGAAAACGTCACCTGTTTAAAGGTCTAGCAAACAAAATGAAAGACCCTGAGTTCAGTCCACAGAACAAATTAGACACAGGTGAAAGACACAGAAGTATTTTAAGCGGGGCTGTCAATGCTAATGTGTTAACTCATGCAATTGATTTTAATTATTGTATTACCATACTGTATTAATTTTGTATTCGATTCATGATGAATGCAAACGCACGTAATTGGAATAATCGAAAAATGACCCCAACCAGAATAAAGATTGTTACTTTGAATATGGCGAGCATGTAAATGTGGTCAGTGAGGTGGGCAGGTTTTTGTTAAGGTTATAGTCTGTGGTCAGCTGGGGCTCTGTATCTCTCTCTCTCTCTCTCTCTCTCTCTCCCAATCTCAGAGCGAGCGAATCACAGATGGGAACATCTGTCTTACGGGCAGTTGTTGCTGTGGGAACATTCGATGGCTAATGCAGACAAATAATCTTTATGTTTTCCCCACATTTTGTCCTGGATCAATGCAATGAATCAGTCAGATGCATAACTAAGGACAGAATACATCAATCAGCTATCTGCTCCCAGGTGGCTCTGGAGGAGGGGCATGATAATTCATTTTGATCCCGAGGGGACCAATCATTGTTAAGCACACAGATACCGCCACCACCAGCTAAACTGTCAATCACCTGATGGAAATTTTACTCGCTCACCCTTGATTGGGTCAAACATAACAAATGAAGCTTCCTTCCCCCCATGTGCATTATACTGTATAAGGTTAATTGTATATTGCTGGTGCAGACATTTTGTTCCACCACTAGTATCACTTTTATGCTGCTAGCTGTCCCCATCTTCTTTCTCACCTACTTGATTTCAGTAAACCTCAGATAGGCTGACAATGCTCCATTAGTGGGAAATAACACAGACAGCATCACAAGGCATTAGGCTTTTGAATTCTCCGAAGAAAAAAATACTCACAGCATTGGAGTGCCAACTCACAGAAAAAAAAGCCTTATAAACTTTGGTTATGAACTCAAAGTATATTTATATAATATTCCAAGGATGGATTTATTTAAACTTCAGGCCCAAGCCTAGCACCATGGTCACTGATAAAACTCGTATGACTCAGTCTTTTTTGTAGTCACTGTTGGCAACAACACAGTGGGAAACAAACCCTATATAACTTTAAGCCTAGTTTATTTATTTAAATAAATAAATAAATAAATAAATAAATAAATAAATAAATAAATAAATAAATAAATAAATAAATAAAACAGGCACAAATTACACCCCACCACTAGCAGCTGCAGTTCACAAGTTAAATATGAATTGTGCTAAATGTATTAAGGCCCAGGTAGGTGAGAAAGTTCTCTGAAAGATTGATTTGGTCGGCGCACATCTTCGCTGGCGAGGCTTGAATAGTTCATGAGGCAGAGGAAGCAGGAGAATCAGGCCGGCAGGTACCTCTGCAGCTCTCGCCTAATCTATGGCTCACCCAGTCCACTCCTCGGTCTGCTCTAATTTGCAGCTCACCCAGTCCCCTCCTGGTCCTGCCCTAATCTCCGACTCACCCAGTCCCCTCCTGGGCCTGCCCTAATCTCCGACTCACCAAGTCCACCCCTGGGCCTGCCCTAATCTTCGACTCACCCAGTCCACCCCTGGGCCTGCCCTAATCTCCAGCTCACCCACTCCACCCCTGGGCCTGCCCTAATCTTCGACTCACCCAGTCCACCCCTGGGCCTGCCCTAATCTCCGGGTCACCCGGTCCACCCCTGGGCCTGCCCTAATCTCCAGCTCACCCACTCCACTCCTCGGCCTGCCCCATTGACCAACGCCTCGAGTAGAATCGACGACTCTCTGTTACAGCAAGGCCACATGGACAAACAGTTTCTTCCCTTTCTATTTTCAATCTCCTGGAGCCTGTGATAATTAAAACAGCAAGGAGGGGTAGCTGCTTTTGACAAGTTTTTTTTTTTTTTTTGAAGTGATGTGGATGGAAGGTGTTTTTATGACTATGTGCGAGAAATAAAACTTTGAAAAACTAAAGAAAAGTGCTTGAAGTGGTAGTTCTCTCAGGTGCACCGCTGTCAGAGTAGCCAGACAGATCTGGGTCGCCGTACAAGTTTGAATTATACAGCTGTCCAATACTAGGCCCTGCAGAGGTTGTACGTGTTTCTTACAGTGCTTGCTGTTGTTTTGCTCCACATCAAGTCTGGCTGATTCTATATGATATGGCTTCCATATACAGGTGCATGAACATGCATGTGCACATATATACTGAGACTCTCTCTCTCTCTCTCTCTCTCTCTTTGTGTTTCTCTTTAACACAAACAAACACACATACACTTGCATGTATGCACACACACACGCACACACATTTTTTATTGGATTTTCAAGGTAATTATGAAAGCCTTCTAAACACAAACACCAATCAGCTCTTATCTTATTTAAGTGTTGACACCAGTTTCAGGTAAGCTTATTAAGTCTCTGTGCGAGGCAGCCACAGAGCTTGACAAACTCTCTGATGAACGATGCAGGCACCTTAAAAGATTGTTTAATTTCTTTAACATCTCCGAGGGTATGGATGAGACGTCTGTGGCGATGTGACAGCTTATCCTTCACACAGATTGCTGCTCTAACAATCTGATTATACAAATGAAGCATTCCAGTCAGGTGCAAAAACTTTACCAAAGCAATGGCTGAAAGGTTGCACCTCTACACCATGAACAATAACCAGGGTGGTTCACAGCAGAAAGTGAAATTAAGGAAAATGTACGCCTGGATATTATTTACCATAAAATTGCAAAAATACTGCAGGAACATCTACCCAAGCACCCACTGGTACGTGTAACCGAGCATCCACCACAATGTACTGTACCTTGCGAATACTCAATTCAAATGTAATACTTTGATTTAGCCCTACCTCACAGAGAATTGTTATGTATGACATGCATAGATCTACCACCATTTTACACTGAGAAGCTTGGAAATTTCTACTGCTGAACGAATACAGCACTTGCAATTCTAGATTAAATCCGCCATACTTCCACAAATCTTTCAGCTGGAGTGTACATTCAGCATTCCCTTACGTAAAGAGATCTGGTTAAGCTGGACTACTCTGGCATAAACTGGACAAACTGATCTTGTCAGCTGCAGTCAATAGACCACGTCTCATTCTCATTAGTCTTTCACCCAGTTCCATTCATTAAGGCTTCCCAGGCTGATATATTGATGGCAATGCAGTGTTTAATTTCTGGGTAAACAAATATCGTTCAGAAAAAAATACTGTACCGTGGTCACATATGCAAATAAATAAAAACGGAATACTATAACATACTTTACTGGGTATTTCACATTTTGGTTTCACCATGTAGAAATTACAGCACTTTATATAGGCTACATAAAGTTTGTAATGAATTTATGCATTTATTTATAATAAATCAGTCTATTTATTTGTTACATCATAGACATTTTGCCTGAATCACTGTCAACAGAGCTCAACACTTTATCCATTCCCAGGAATGACAATAAATTTGTGAATGTTTTTAGTCTAAAATCTTTTAAGACTAGCCCAAAGTCCATCTCTTTCTTTAAAAAACCCAGCATCAGTTTGATATGTGCCATTCCTGTTTAGCAAGGTCAAGCGAGATATTGTGTTATATCATTTTAGCTTACGGACATTCTACTAGCAGGATAAATGCGAAATTCCAGAGAATGCATGAAAAGCAGGCATTTGCCAGCAGCAATCTTGCTAGCTGTTTTGCTGTTTTGCAAATATAAACCAACCATAACCATACTTTTCTGTTCACATCACATGGTCCAATATCTATAATGAAAAAAATAAAACATTCAGATTTTACTCCCAAAATGAGCTAAACTGGAAAGCAGTTAACAGCTGAAAATATCAACACATACATATCATTATTTTGCACATTAATGAATTCTGACATCTATATTTTTTGTCACTCTGTGATGCTCCCGAAGAATGAATCTGTATAATCTCGTATTGAAACTATTTTCAGTGGCTGATTCATGGCAGCAGCATGTGCTGTGTAATTGAGGTGTTCTGACAGACACAGAGAGCAGCTTTTCACAGTTTCACGGGAGAAGGTTTATCAACCTGGCAAAAAAAAAAAAAAAAAAACAGAAGCGAAATGCTTCCCTAGCAATCTCGTCTCGCTGAACCGGTTAGCAAGTGAAAAAGATCACGAAAGCTAATTGGCGCGACATGTTTGTTTGTCACCCTCTCACGCTAGCGCCTCACCTTGCTAAGGTAATTATAGGGAATGTGTCCTCGCGTTACCTGCTCGCCAACCAGGCTGATGTGTTGCGCGCTGATAGCATGCATTGTTTACCACACTTGAGTCTATGTCAGATGTGCTCAGGTGCAGCGGCTTGCGAAGCGATTGAATGAGAGCTGCTTATAATTGCTTCCTGGGTTGGTGTTGGAGGAGCAGGGATTATGGAATATCAATAGAGGATAATTAATGGATCAGGTATATGTCACACCAGGAATGACAGACGACCTGTTCGGATTCACTGTCGAGTTCCAGATAGAAAGCAAACATTTAGCGTAGCCCTCGGGCGCGAAGGAGAAGACGACGCCTGAACTCCGTTAGCGGGTCAAGAGAGACGCCGGCCCGGTGATTATTCACGTCTCCTCGGAGTGCTCGCGCATTCATCACGAGGGGCCGCGGTCGGGCCCGAAGACGACGGAGGCGAATCGCGGAAATCGCGGAGCGCGTCGTCAGGCAAGCTTAATCAGGCGCTCTCGTTATCGGCGCCCTGCACCGGTGCGCGGTGCGGCGGGGGACAAGATCGCTCAGTATTCATGAGAGGCATTCGCCACCGTGCGATTCCTCGACCCGCCCGGCCGGAGAGAGGCAGAATGCTGTCCGAACGAAGAGCTCGCAGCTGATTAGACCTGCGCTGCTGTCGTGAGCTGGGAGAGCGGGCCAAGGGATCCCCAGACAGCCTATTCAACAAAATGTGGTTTTTTTTTAAATCATAAAAATCGGCACATGGAGCCTTCTTTATGGCTGCAGCTGGGTTTGTAGCGGTGTCCTTCACAGACGTGAAATGGAGATGTATTTACAGACCGCATGTTTCTTTGTTGCGTGTGAATTCTTCCTTTACAGCGAAGTGTGCATGCTTACAAAAGGCGCATATTCTGTCCCATGCCATATATGGTCAATCACAGGGAAATTTTAGCACTGCAGTGGTTTAGCTTCCCACATATATAACACACAGCATAGTATAGACTGTTTTATTTAATTTCCTCTTCGGTATATTTTATTGTTGGCCTTTATTGTATGTATGTGTGCTCGGTCTATTAGCTGTCCTCTGATTTTGCACGAATGGGCTGTTGAGAAGTCTCACGCTTCCAACTATCATTTAGACTCACTGAATTTTTTTGTGCGCGTGTGTGTGGGTGTGTGTGCGCACGCGCACGTGTGTGTGTACGTACATATGCAAAATGCTCTTTTGAGTAACATAAAAAGAGGCGGAATAAAAGTGGCATCCATTTTAATCCTTGTTTGTACACAAGACAGATTCAAGGCAGACCTCTAACTCAATTTTAAATTTGCCCGGGAGAATTGTACGAAATATGCTGTCACATCAAATGTGTGTGGGACAGAAATCAGATTGCGTTATAAAATAGCAAGATTACGTCGGCCGTTGACTGCGGTGAATAATCTGAAAGGTTTTTCTCTGCAGCAAAAGGCCTGCTAAACAGTCAAGAACCCATTGTGAGGCATCGCACAGAAAGGAACAGCGCCGCTCCTCACCGAGCGCGTATCCGTATCCTCAGACGTCATTCGCAAAGAACTGAAAATTGATTTTCCTGCCGCGGCTGCACTCCATTTGGCCACGTAGCCGGGGAGTATCAAGAACAACATTACCGAAGGGCCCGCGGCTTTTCCGAAGGCTAACCCGCGCGCGCAGGTCAGAGCGCAGACGAAACGGCGGCGCGGGAGCGCAGCGGCATCCAGAAGGCGCATTTTACTGAAGAGCGTTTAACCCGCGACCCAACCCTACAGCCCATCCATCACCGTGCGTCGGCCCAGCGCCGCGCGCGTACAGCTCGCTGCCCAGCGCAAACGGGGCAGCGCCCCTCCCTCCCCCGTCCGGCTTCGCTTACCATAAATTTATGTTATGCACGTGTGATGGTGCTGCATACAGTTTTCTGATGGGGGGGTAGGGGGTAGGGGGTTGTGCTTGAGCGATGGGTGTTTATGAAAGGTGTCCTTGCAGAACGCCCCCATTAGTTCTGCCCCTGCACACAACACAACTCAGGCCTCCATAACTCGCAGGCTCCGCTGCTTGCCCTTTCAGGACTGTCACCTTGCGTGAGGGAAGGAGAGCCCGGGCCAATCATCATTAAACGGGAAGGATGGCCGGCCTCATCATAGGAACCATGCATTATTACAATGATTGCATTTACCGCAGGGACGGAGCGAGGTTGAAGTGGTAGGGCTCTGCCTAAGGGTGGTCTCTGATGTCAGTGGGAAGTTAGACATTGATGAGTGCTCTGCCGGCTGGCTCTGTGGCATGGGCACATTACTGAGGAATCCGCAGAAAGGCCCTCTCGATTCGCCAGGCCCTGCTGCAATTTCCGTGCCATTTTTGCATTTTGAAACGTTTCCCCAAAATCATTTTGTGGACAATGGATCATTCTCCCCTCACACCTCAAGTTTTGACTTTCTACAGAGCAGCAAAATTTATGTTTTTAAAGTTGGTCTGTGTGTGCAGAACAACCACCTTTATCTCAGTTCAGTTGGGTTCTGAGTCTTAATGATTTTTCAATATATTTACTATGGTACTATCAGACATCAAATGTCTACTGGATGAATTAGAGGCTAACTTAGTTGAATCGCTTAGGTATTCATCACATACTTCCTGGATCTCTCAGATTTTTTTCCTTTAAGGTGAGAATGACATAATTCGCCTGCATACTTCTGTCTGGTTTTCTTTGTTTCAGACATGGTGATGCATTGCAGCCTATCCTCATTTGTTTATACATAGCACAGTCGAGTTAGTACATTAGTTCATTAGCTGAATATTTCCTGAGGTTCCTTACAGAAAGTTATCACCCTTTTGACTGCTTGAGGCTCAATAGTACATCTGCACTGCAGTCATGTTCAGAGGGACATGAAGTAAATTTCTCCGCACTAGTGGTTTATTCTCTTTGTTAGATGTTTATTTCACACTGATCCCGAGGGGTATGTGGGTTATGTGCAGACAGACAAAAGTCTGAAACATGAATGCTAATGAACCACACGCGTATTTGAACTTAAGCCTGGTGAGGACTTTCTAGGGGCCGGAAATCATGTTGCAAAATAGAACAAGAATCCTCAATAAAAATGATCAATTGAAATTGAAAACCAGAAAATTAGAAGTCATCAAAAAGTTTATTGGCAGGGCACAGTTTCCACATACGAATCCTCAGGCCGTTCTATTTTGCCACGGAATCGTAACATATCCCAAATGCATGCGTGTGTGCATTAGGCTACTACATTATGGACCCTGATTGTAATTTTATTTTTGAAAGTTACAGTAACCTATTTCAACACGCTGACAGTTTCACCTAAGCGCTGAAACTGTTGCAGTGCGCTGTCCAAGCTAAACACCACATTGCATTCAACTTATATTAAATTATGGCTAGAGCTTATACTGGGCCACTTTGAGCATTCATCTATCTAATACACACATTAGCCCAAACCTTCATAGCCTTCACTAATCCTATAGGGCACAGGGCCATTGCTAATCCAGAAGCTAAAGATGACTATTATACTTTTAAAACTAGAGAAACCAGAAATATATGCATGTATTTAACTGTAAAAGAACAGAAAACTATGCTGTCTAGCCCCAATGCATTGGTCATCTGCAAATCTTGTGTTCTTGCCCATAAAATAAAGGTCTTTTAATTCATGTGAATGCCTTGGGATTTTTTTTTGTTTTTATTGCTAGAAGGCCCTTCATTAAAACAGAAATTTTGAAATTTGTACACAACCAAAATATATTTCATCAGTTGAAAATTAAATATTGCAGAATATGACTTAACAGGAACATGTTCACAATAATACCCTGCAATAGTCTATATATAGATAATACATAATGTGCCCATATACTCTATGATCTACCCTATAAAATAATAGGCTACATGCATGTTTAAACAGCGCACTATTACTCACATAAGATTCTGTGTGGTTTCAATATCAGATGGCAAGATACTGCCCGGGTTAGCATCTGAAATGTCTCTCTTTGACACTTTGCTAGTTTTTTCTTTGAACTCATTTTTATCCTTGTTTGGTGTTACATTCCAGCACATTCAAATTGCTTAGCAGCTTATAAATATAAATTCTCACATGCGTTTCTGATTCCGTTTGCAATATGCAAAGAGGACTGTTTGTTCACTTTAATGCAAACCAATCTAGTCACATATGAGAAGACAGACCATGAATGGGAATGCTATTAGCACTCATGACATGTAGAGTAAGCAACACTCACAATAAATACAACATTTACAGGAGAGCACTTAACAATGCTCTTGAGACTAGATACTTATGCATGTAAGTACTCAGCTCATGATTTATTTGCCAATACATTGAATTCACCTTCACTTTTGACCACACCCCTGATTCATATGTCATTGACAGGGTATAGCGATCCTTCACACACTGACCATGAAAACCAGTCTTTGGCTATCCAAGAGTGGTCTTTATTGCATTTAGTGCTCATGCCTAAAGATTTGGCAGCATCACATGGGTATCACACGTACCTGGCATCTTTTTGGTATGCTGCCTCATTCTTAATGATGATTGGCCACAGCTGCTTCTAAATTATTTTCAATGTTTATTTTTGACGTAGCAGCTGATGCTGAATTTCAGTGGCTCTAGCATCACCCAAGGTTGGGAGGGTTTCAGTTGGCTGAGAGGACAGTGTTTCATCATGTCACAGTGATCCCTGCTGGCCAATCAGGTGCCCACAAGTTTGTTTTGTTTTTTTGTTTTACAGGCATTTAGCAGACACTCTTATCCAGAGCGACTTACATCGTATCCAAGTATACAGCTGGATATACACTGGAGCAATGCAGGTTAAGTACCTTGCTCAAGCGTACAAGGGCAGTGTCCTACCGGGGAATCGAACCTGCGACCTGTAGGTTACAAGACCAACTCCTTAGCCATTATACTGCACCCCGCCAGTTTGTTTGTTGAGGTGCACTGGAAGCCTCTGACTCATGTCTGTGTGAGCCGAGCTTGTGAACTGCAGTGTGATCAGAAGCTGTGGTGTGACATCATGTGCTTCAGAGGAAAGCATGTGCTTGTCTGCCATCTCCCAAATTGACAGAGGAGGTCACCTTGACCATTGAGCATGATTGGATGTTCCAAATTGGGGGAAAAGGGGAAAAGGAGAAACTAATCCTAATAAGACCAGTTCCTAAAAGTGACTACAAATGGATAGTTAAAGCAAAAGCTTTTCATTTTTGTTGGTTGGCCTATTTAATTAGCATTTCCCTGAGCAAGCGAGAGCTCTTGTTCTATTCTATTTTCAGTGCCCCAGCATTCCAGTGCTCAGTTCTACCCTTATTATGAAACATCGGTTTCACCACTGAGATCCCTTTGTGGGCGACTGTCAATGAAAGTAGTAATATCTACACAAATATACCGAATACAGGGTTTGCTTACTAAGGAAGGCATTTTGCAATATCCAGATGCATAATTCAAATTTCTGACTTTCAGACATTATACCTTGTAGAATGTGAGAAAATAATGGCCCAATATGTCTTCAGTGTTGAGTCATCTTTTTTCTCAGATAACACATACAGTGTTTGATTTGTAAATACGACGAACTGCCCAAAACTACCTCTGATGTGGAATGGGGACAGAACGAATAACAGAAATCAAAGTGATGTCTGAGAAGTACAGATCACCGCGATTCCTGCACACAGCCGGGTTCCCCTTCGCCTCGACCCTCGACCTCAATTTCTCCATCTCAACTAATAACCTCCTTTGTGTTGCACATCCTGCTCTCATTCCTTCAAACAGAAGGGTTTTCAGCGATCCACAGGGAGTAAGGGCTCTTCAGCAAACAATGTAGTATTACAGTACAGCCAAAAGAGAAACCCTCCATTCGCAACCAATGGGTGTATACGCACTACATAAGACCTATGAGGACATACAGAGCAGGCTCATATATCGTATCAAACTCATTGTTCATGTTTGTTTGTAAAGTTTCTTATTGTGTCTTTTAACCTCACATTGATCAACTTTGCTTTTAATGTATTGCACATGATACTATTTATTCTTCTGGTACGATTCAATTTTTAGTATTAATGCATTTTGGTGCATTTTTCTATGTATAGTATTTTAGTCTATGAACAATGTCAAGACCCTCGCTGAGAAAAGGATCTTGCTCTCTATATATAAATTGATATTTGATATTGCCGTCTGCCGTCTCATTGAGTTTCTGCAGCAGTCAGATCGACAGGGATAAAAGTTTAATGAGGAAACACTGAACTGCAGATGGCGAGGCTGTTCCTTTCTTTTCCTTCAGGGAGGGTACAGATTACTTTGCCCAACCTTCAATTTCTTCATATTTTGCTGCCTTTTTTTTCTTCTTCTTCTTCTTCTGAACGGCGGTCTCATGTCACTGTAATCAAAAATTGATGTTTGAGCCAATAAAATGTGCTGTTGGAGAGATCTTGTGCATATGCAGGAGACTGTCACACCAGGTGGGTTCTCTGTGGGAGCCGGGGTACTGAGGAAGGCTACAGAGTTAATCATGCATTAGATGCTGTATCTCGGTGTTCATTTATGAAGTGATACATAACCAAAACTCAGAGCATTAAAAGGCAAGCATTCTTTCCCAATGAACTGATGTGATAATTAGCACTCTCACTTCCTTATATAGAACCTTAACAATTCATGTTAATATGCCATTGGCATTTACATTTCCCTATGTATTATTATTATTATAAATGATGCTATTTGCACTCTCATAAATAATTTGGTGCATGTCTTCATCCATAAATACTCCATGTTAATAGAAATATGTTGCAAGTGGACTGTGTACATTACATATGCTTTTGAACAGAGCACATATGTGACAGGTGCTGGTGTTTAGGTCCGCAAGTAGGGCAAGGTCATTTTTCAGTTTTTTACAGATTATGAAAGTGCAGATTATAAACTTTCAAATGATGTGTCATACATTGAAATCTGAAAATAGTTGAAGAAGATATGCTTATTTGAATGTTGGTACTCCTAAAATCAAGTATCAGAGAAAATCCCCTTGAAAGATCTTGAACTTTTCACACTTCTCACAGGGAGATAATGGGTGGGAACAATAGCTAGTTAACTCCACCCCAACCACTCCCCCGCTAGAGTACCTGTAAATCCTTGTCCATTTAGGGATTACCATATTTAAAGCTTTATAACTCCAGATGTGAACACCACAGAGACTAGAAATATGTCTTAAATGAAGCAATACATTTGTACCATTTATAATACTAGCTTAGATTACTTTATATTCATAATTTTGTAAGAAATAAAGTGCCACAAATGCAATGGTCAAGGCAAAAAATCTAAAATGAATTTGTTCCTTTTTTAGTTCGCAATGAAATACTGTGAGATTGCGGGTTAAAGTATACATGTCCTGGATCAAAAACTTCTTGACCACAAGTTCATAAAATCTAAGGATGGATATGTAGAACTACTAAAGATCTATGAAGCAAAAACTAAGCAGTGTACCCAGCATCTCCAAATCTACCCAAAATGTTTAAATTATTAACACTGGTCTAAAATAGCTAAGGGTCCAGAAACAAATCCAAAATCTCTCCAAAAAGGAATATAATGTTTTTTGTCCATTGTAAAGCATATGAGCCCCTTATGAAGGTTTAAGATGAAACATAGATATAATTTCAACATTACATAATACCACTAACCTATTTAAAGACACTCAATTTCTAAAATAACGTGTATAACCGAAATATTTTGAGCAGTAATACTTACATAGCAATGATGAAATCTTATCTATGTTCAGTAGATGGAGACACAGACAGTAAATCAATGACAGTTCTATCCGCTTCTGTTTTGCTCCAGAAAACGATGTCAGATAGGTCTATCAGCAAACATATGGCTTAGCTATGCCCAGAAGCCCTCAATAATAATGGTATTTTCCAAGGAATTACGAAAAATCGTTGACGATGTTTCGTTAGGTGCAACGTCTTTTAATGCTACCATACATAGAGCGAATGCCATGGTAAGAAAATGTTCGGTTATGCTAACCTATAAAACGCTATTCCAAAAGCAAAATTTGACATGTTATACATCGTTAGAAAGCTTATACTCTCACCTACTGATTGAGCATCCGCCATTGTAGCAACCTCACAGAGTAAACAAAGGCTAGTACCACACGGCTTTATTTATGGGCGGTGGCTTGACTGAAACAAAGTGACAATAGCCAACGAAATCAAACATGCTAATTAAACTGCAACCCCTTCACTGCAACCCGGCTGTAAGAATCACTAAAACAAGCCGACTTTGCTGACAAATTATAAGTATTTAGTGACCCTAAAAATGTTGTTTATTCTATTGAGTGACTTCTTCAACACTTTAACTTTCGTAATATGAAAAAAAGGAAAACAGTAAAAAAAAAATTAAAAAACCTTTTTTGCCTCCTAGCGCGATTTCAAGATTTGCGACTTGCGGACCTTTTCTCCAGCACCCGTCACATATGCATATGTTATACTTGATTAGCTGAAAGGAATCTAGCCACATCGCAATGACAGAGATATGTCATATCCTCACTGTTCAGGCATGCCAAGCACCCAATAAGAGTGGATCAGGGTCCATTTCATGTCCTGTATGTGGGAGGAATTACTACAGTATCAGATGGCATCTTAGGCAGGGCAGTACTCAAGAGTAACCAGGTATGGATTGGTGTACTGTTACATATGATAAAGATGTGTTTTTTTTTTTCCATCTGACCAAATAAACAGAACCTGTACCCTTTTTTTTTATCCCATTGACCATTGCTTCAATCATTTGCTCCCAGATGCCCTTGTTCTGACAGCATACATATTTTACAGGGATATTTACTTTACAGGGGTAAAGTACCTTGCTCAAGGATAAGACAGCATCAGTGTTCCACCGCTGATTTACAACTTGTAACTTCTGCTATACAAATCCAGCTCTGAAAAACTGTTCAACTGACCTAAACTCTATCATACTGCTGCTTTACTGGCCTGTTTCTACCGTACTGTTTCTAAACCAATCTGAACTTTACAACAGAGCTGTCCAACTGGACCCAAACTACAAATTCGCCCTGCTAAGCTGAACCCTAACTCTTCCACACAGCTGCTCTATTGACCCTAACTCTACCACACAGCTGCCCTATTGACCCTAACTTTACCGCCCAGCTGCCCTACTGACCCTAACTCGACCACACAGCTGCCCTATTGACCATAACTCTGCCACACAGCTGCCCAATTGACCCTAACTCTACCACATGGCTGTCCTGAACTCTACCATGATGATTCCCTGTCGACTTGGACTCCCTACATAGAAGGCTTCCTTTCAGAGGTCTGTCTTGTAAGTTAGCTTGACTTAAAAGGTGTACATTTTATATTTAACGGAACTGTTGAGGAGGTCAGAATGACTAAGCTGGGTTCTGCCTGGTGGCCCACACCAGGAGAACAGAAAGTACAATGCTGGGAAACGTTACGCTATTTTATATTGAGAGTAATGGGAGCCATTAAAGGGAGACCATGATCATTTCCAAACACAACATTCCCATATGCACTGCTAGGTACAAACAATTTAAAACAGCCCAAGAAAATACCTCAGAAAATATGGAGGAAAAACGCTTTTTATCTGGGGACAGAGCATAATGCTTAACATTATTATTTATTGAATCTGCCTTTGTGGGATGGAATATGTTGGCTATTGAAGCAATACAGACAGCCTTTTCCATTACTACGAGACCGGAATGTAGGCTACAGAACTTGCAATGACTTGCAAAAGTCTTAAAGCTCAGACTCTAATTGGCCATATATCTGTGAAAACGCTCCCTAGAAATCTATATTACTGGCGGCCCCATTTCCTCTCTCTGTTCGCAAACCTAATCCTCCATTCTCATTTATAATGTCCTGAAGATTGCAACAGCTCTTTCTAGACGTTACACATTCTCTCAATGTAAGTAATTCAATTTCTACCCATCAGACCCCTCCACAAGCAACGCATGGAAATCTCAATCTCAATATCGTGCTGGGGAAAATAAAACAGCAGCCACTGCTTTCTGACACCCCATATTCATTTCTTGTCTGTAAATTGCAATATACCCACTCGCTTCCACTTGCCGCACAAATCACGTAAATTGCACAAAGCTGATATAAAATGACAAACGGAAAGCGCCATTAAAGGCAATTGCAGTCAAATATCCCTAAGAACAACAAAGAAGTCCTTTCTGTAGGAGAAGGGTAGAGTTTCAGTAGAGTTTGGCATTCATACAATCATACAGTTAAGAGAGATCCTAACAAAACTAGATTCAATGCTATGATCGGCAGTCTAGTACAGTACAGAAATGAGAAGTAAAGAATAAACATGTCAATATTCAGAGAAGTATTTATAGAATATCCCAAGTGGATCTCGATATAGGTGTAATACATTCAACAGTATTGATCCGATCTGGAGGATCAGGTTACAAACAGAAAATTGCAGCCTCATTCTTTTTTTAACCTTGAACAGAAGGATAAATTTCATTATTACAGAATATTAGAATGTGCTGAGAGGCGCATATAGGATAATTCATGTATGGAAACCTTGTTTTTGTGGGTTATCAAGTAGCATGTCCTACTGAAGCAGCAATGTTTTCCAGTATAGCGACATGGCTGATGGTCTTGTACTGAACCCTGAGGATGTCAGTGCTGACTATGGCCCGCAGCACATAGTTAATAAATAAAAATAAATTAAAAAGTCATAAATGTCAGTGCCCAGCTGGGTTACAAAACTGCTCCTGGTTCTCGAGCAAATTGCGAGATGTCTAAATTAATTCTTGCGCTTGATGCTTTTATGCTTTCAGGCTCGCACGCCAGCATAATCCACACTTATGACCAAAGTGACGCTGTTTACTGAGTCCATTCATCAGAAGGAAGAAGGTGACGGACCTAAATGATCCTATTTAAAGCTTTATTTAGTGGAACATTTATAAGTCCCTGTCACATAATGATGTAGGGCCACAAGAAAGCACGACAAGGAGTCCTGCTAAATAACTGCATAAACTGGGACTTCAGAATGTTTAGCTGAGGTAGAAAAGATCCTTGATCATCTACCACAGTACAAAGCCTCCCACCACATACTGTGAAAAGAAATTGAGTGTGAATTGTAGCTCGGTATAATAAAGTACCAATTCTTTGTATTTGGACACGTTGCAATCGGAGATCAAAGCATGCAGACATTCTGATTGTTTGTCCACTCGCTTTCATGTAATTTAAGAAACAAAGCAAAATGCCGAAGACAGCAAGCCTAACAGACAGTTAAAAAAATTGACAAAGCATGGGTTTTAATCTGCTTTGGAAAATGGTTCAGAAAGCCGTATGTGCTGTATGCAGAACAGCAAAATCCCTTTGAACAGCCGCTTCCAAATGAATAATGCATGAATTTAAAATCCAACCTTGGTTCTTACTCAGCTTTAATTTCCATCCATGTGAATGGTCCCCAGAGCTGTGGATTACTATCAGTGGATTATTTTTAACCAGATGTAAAATTTATGTTTCATGCCGTGCGCCCACCCAAATTCCACCGCAAAGTAATGACCTCCAGTCAGATTTTGGGAACATTTGAGTACATTCAAAGTCAAATGAATGGCAATCAGGCATTGCACTAGTTTCGGAGGAGAGACCATTCTCATAAAAATACACCAACATATTTTGAGGAGAAATAATCTAAAATACAGCTTCATAAAGCATTGCACACGTCCCCAGATACATGGTAAATGCAGAGGAAAACCAATCTAGAGAGAAGAAGCCACCCCCAGGCCTTGCACAAATGGCTTTGAGAAAGCCTATCTGCATGCATTGGGAGAGCAACCATGGATAATATGCAGTGGTTGTGCAGTACATTTGGTTTGGTTCTTTCATAAGGTCAGCTGCCATACTAAATGGAATGGTACCCCATGATGTTTCTGGGAAAGAACCTGGATTGTGATGTGCGGGCCAGGGCCCGTCTGGCCAAATACGCAACAAAACTGGGGCAGTGGGAAGACACAGAAACGGGGGTAGGGAACATATTTGGTTCCAATCACCTGGAGTTGCTAATTAGCGCAATTCTTCAGCCAGGATGGTAGAAGCCGTTAGTGCAATCAGCTGGCTGGGTTCCTGGTTGGAGGGAACACACGGCAGGACTTTCACTTTCTGACCCCTGGACTCTCCACCTCTGCTGCTGCCCGCGGGCAGGCCAGATTGATGAAGTCACCTCGGCCGGGACAAAAACTGGACAGGGACCAAGGCTGTGGTCTGTGACTCACACCGCCTAATAGTGTCAACCCGGGTCCCCGAGATCATTTAGGAGAGGGTCCGCGATAACTGTCGCTCGTCATAACCGCCAGGCGAACGGGTGACATTAAATCATTTTGAAACACGCACCAGCCCTCCCGGGATACGCCAAACCCCCTCCGATTAGCATTGAGCCTCAGCTGCGTGAGCACACTTGTGGAAAGGAAAGTACAGCAGTGGAAAGCAAGGCCAGAGGAAGTCTGCGGCTGGAGAAAATCTACCCCGGGCACAGATCCTCCTTGGAATATATGGTTTCATTTTCACCGGCTTCATCTCCACCGGCGGCACAGACATTGAACCGGCTGTGCCGAGGCGAACCGGCGGCTGCCTCCTGATTGTGCTTCGCGACGCTATGACTGTGCTCTGTGCTAGCCTCCCGGCTAAATCCCCCGCTCCCTGAACACAGCCAGAGCGGTGGCCTGCTGCATATAGGTGGAGCTCTCGCACGTGCTGCCGCGAGTCACGTAGAGCCAGGCCTGCATCCTTGCACCCGCGTGATCAGGTGATGGGACGACCCAGACAGAAATGACTGGGAGAATTTACGGGACAATAAGCGGGGGGGAGGAGAGTACCTTGGCAGACGGATATAAGTATTAAATCTTTCAGATGTTTCAACACGCCCCTTCAACAACAGGGGGGGAAACGACTGATTCTGATAGCACACTCACTAAGATTACTGACCAGATGGAACCTATATTTATCTATATGAAGAAGTCCATGATTTTATATTTTACACACACACATACACACACACACACACACACACACACACACATATATATATATATATATATATATATATATATATATATATATATATCATATCCAAAATGTATATATATATATATACATATATATTTGGGAATTATATATATTGGGCCACTCAAATGTTTTTTTTTCAGCCAAACATCTTATTTCTTTTCTTATACTCTCTCATTTATTTAACTTACAAAAATATAAATATTTTTCATGTTCAATAGTCAGATGTCTTGCAGTGACTCAATGCTTTTTGTTGCCATGGTAAAAATACAGTCAATCAGCGTTTCACAGATTTCTGCTGAGGACAAACTCATGCCCTTTCAGCAGTTAAAGCATTCTGTACATTTTGGCTACTTCAGGTGGAGCTATCAGAAAAGCATTTCAATGGTAATTTAGCTTCCCTTTGCTTTGATTTATGATGTGTCCAAATTCACCTGAAAGAATAAAGTACAGTCTTAAATAATGCTTTTGAAAGAAAGTTGACTATACACTTTTGGCTATAGATTAATCTCTGTGCAAAATGAAGCCCTTTTAGGAGTTGAATCAATCCCAGCTATTCCCAAGAGTTACTGTCTACTGTATCAGAAGCATTCAGTGGTTTAAATGGAAATCAAGTGATATGTGTAATGTATGAGAAAGATCCACAACTGATAATGCTGAGGTGGTTGTAATTTTCAATAAAGAAAAATATAATGCAAAAATATAAACATACTGCCATATGTAAATATGTCATGTTTAATTATATTTCTCATAGCCAGCTAAACTAAGCCAAAAGTAAATGAAGTTTCAGTCCAGTACCAGTTGTTCAGGTCGATCTTATCACTTGTCACTTTACGAAATCAGACCACACGCCTCGTTTGGCTTTGGGAAAGAGGAGAGGCCCCCTTATTGAGCCAGTGTTAGCCCTCACCAATACAAAAAACTCGCAAGTTGCACAACAAGGGTAATTATTCTATGAACATTCAGAATCAGGCTGACAGTGATGGTGTACATGAAAGTATTTGAGGACTTCAATACTCTTAAAACAGCAAAAAAAAAGAAGTATATCAGTCTATCTAAGAATTACTTAACTGTACAGTGGAGGACCAATTTAGAGCATAATGATTAGAACAGCATAGAATTCCGTTTGATAATCTTTATCTGAGTCAGTAAGTTCCCCTTAATAAGCAGGCGTTTCAAATATTTGATTTAAACAGAACTATCGTTTCTCTCACTTTGTTGTTAAAGTGCATGTGAGGAATGACTGCATAGATGAGCACAGTCTTCCAAAGACATATTTTCACAGTTGCATTTGCCCATTGCCAAACCAAAAGCTTCAAAAGCTTCAAGAGCTTGGATTTCTACTTTGACACTCTGACATTCTCATAATACATGCAGTTTCAGAATCCATCATAGTGACTGCAGTTATTTCTTATGAACACATCTGTATGCTCACATCTGTATACAAACTTTCACACAAAGTAATTCACTGTTTTTCCTTCAGTAGACTCAATCCAGCTGGCCAAGTAAACCTCAGCTAGGGACCTGCAGTACCTGCACTTTTGGACTCTCCAATGGGGAAATGATCGCCACAGCTCAGTTAGAATAAAGCCTGTGAATATGTAGACACCACCAACAGTTTTAAGGAAAAACTGCCTGGTGGTCATGATAAAGGTTAAGCAACATCTTCCTATGGAGGTAGTCCATAACAATTCAACAGTAAAGCCTGGTGAATGCATTTGTTACTAAAGCATAAACAATAAATGCATTCTCTAACACTGTTATTGGGCCACTTCAGATGATACAGTTAGTTTCATAGGTGTACTAAGGCATTATTAGTCTAACTGCATAAGTGCTGGCTCCACAGTCCAAATATTGGCAGTGCAAACACACAGATAGGTGCACAGGAAGTAAATCATTGCACTTTGTGTCTCTAAACTGTGTCAGGGGAAGGCCACTCTAGTTGTTGGACAGGCTTTTCTCAACATCATCTATTTCTCAGTCACTGTGTGGCAGATGTCTCTTGGCACATGTAGATAATGAAGGGCACAAAAGGCTTATTCTGAAAAGCAATAATATGCCCTCCCCATGCCCATATTTGGAATAAAACATTAAATGGTCATGGTGAATGTTACATACCATCACTTGCAACCACATTGAGTCTTGAATATAACAGCTGCCAAAGCAATAAAATGTTTTTAAAAAAAAAAAGTAAATCCATTCTTAGGAGCTGACTCTGAATAGTTACGTAGTTTCTTTTGCTTGGGTGAGCATAGCGTTATGTGTAGCGGTCACCATGGTGCCCGCGCAGTAGGCGATCATCTTGAAGAGTAAAGGCTCATCCCTTGTTTGCATCCCAGCAATTACTTTGGAAGCGATTTGTGTCCTCATTTTCAATTCTGTCCAAACTCAAATTTGGGCCGCTCAATCATTTTTGTAAATCTGTCCCATCAGCTCAATGACCTACATCAATTCAAGGACTCACAGGGGATTCGCTACAGTCCACCGGCTGAGCTGAGCAGTTATTGCATTGGAGGAGTATGCTTCATAGTCCAGTTAACTTGACTGAATTTGGTAGGGAAATGTTAACTAACAAGACAAAAGTCATTTTTAACAGGGACAAGACAAAAAGGAATTCATAATAATGATGAGCAAACCAGGCAAGGCAATGCATGTGACGGGTGACAGCTGTGGGACTGTGGACTGCAAATACCCAGCAAATAGCACCTGAGAATGTAGTGAAGAAAAACTTATGAACTTAAGAGGTAAGCTGAATGGTCATACATTTAATAGTAAGCAAGCAATCCAGTACCTTGAGTAATATATATTCTTTTTTTTTTTTTTTTTTTGGAGACAGGTTTGGTTTTGATAGAATAGAGCAAGGTGCTGTAATGACCCAGGTTGGTTGACTCAGTAAATAATAAAAAAAAGGATCCCATAATGAGTGCCAATACAGTCAGAAAGAATGTAAAGCTAGTGTTGCATGAACACTGAATCAAAGCGTCTTCCTTAATATTCCTTCAGTGCAGTGTGACAAAATATCCCTATCTAACCTTTTCAAAATACAGTGTACAAGCAAAACTCGCCTTTGGCTATCCTTTGATGAAACACATTTTGTTAGCGTCACAGAGACATCAGGGGCACATCAGTCATGATAGGCTTCATAACTCAGCTTGGCAGTTTTTTTTTTCTGTAAGCATTTCGATGGGCGAAATGAATATTTACATGTACTTCCTGTATACTGCTTGCAGATTCAAATCCTTCTCCTCTGGATGTTTGGATGTGAACTGACAGTTTTTGAATTGTATCCGCGGTCCGCTCGTACAGTAAAGCCTGAGCGTCCGCCATCTTCAAAAGCTGAGGCTGCACTAAAATAATTGCCACTGAAACGTACCTCATTCGGCAATAAACCTTTGTGGCTTTTCGATTGAATCACCCCTAACCCCCCCCCCCCCCCCCCGCCACACACACACACACACACACACACCCCACCCCCCCATCCCGATCTACCCCCAGCGGTGCGAGTAAGGCAGGAGACAGCCCGCAAAATGTAGCACCTGGGCTACGCCGGAGCCTAAATGAAGCCGTTATATTCACGTTATATTATTCAGTTCGGTCGGGGCGGGGCGGAGCGGAGCGGCGCATGGACGTGCCGCGGCTCGGGGTCTGATTGGCCGGGGATCGATGCGGCCTCAGGAGCCCAGAAGAGGAGCCGGCGGGGGAACGGGCGGGGCGAGGGAAGAGATCGCGCGGGGATCTCAGCCTCCCTCAGGGCCCCGCTGAGCCAGGCGAGAGGGATGTCCCAGCAGCCCCGGTGCGTCCGGCTCAGATTGGGCACGCCGGCAGCCCTGGCAGGGTAGAGGACATCTCATCGGGTATCTCTCTGCTAGCTCAGCCGCCGAGAGTGCCAGTCTGTGCTCTCCTGTCCCTGTGTCATTGTCCTCCCCCATGCTGAGTTGGGTTTGCCTATGCCCTCCCCTCACTTTAAATCTTATCTTTTTGGGTTTTCCTATGGTTAGACATTGAAAAAAAAAACATAATGATTAATAGCATGGAATCCCCCATTGTGTGCGGTCATGAAAAATATGGGGAAATCATCATATAAAAGATCCTCTTTGATTGTGTGGGCCAATTATAATAGAGGATTCTAGAGTAAGATCAGCACTATTATTTTTTGCATACTGGGAACTGTTACAGGATACAGAAACTGAACATATTCCCCAATGGCAGAAAATAGATCAATGAGAAACAAAAACTTTCCTAACCTGGTATTCACTGCAGTGAAAACCCAGGATGTCAAATTTCATGTGTGAAAGCACTCAGGTGTAAAAGCACTGTTTCTTTCCAGCTCCAAATACAAATCACAAAGTATGAATCAGCGGTTCCCAACACTGGCCATGGGGGACCACAGGGTGTGCTGGTTTTCACTGTAACTTAACTGATTTCATAGTTATCCCATCTCACCTGGTTTCTTGGCTTTGATTGGCTTTGGAGGGTGACGAAATTGGCAAATAAAACATTGGTAACTGTAGCAAATCCAGGAACAGGCTAGAAAATCCCCAGTGTTAATGCATGGTAAGATGGCTGACACTGGGTTTTTAAAAAAAAACCTAAGTGCAGTAAGTGTCCGTACATAAATGAATAATGAACAATGGGAGTGTCAGGAGAACCCTGAGAGATGGCAGCTCTTGATTAAGACTGGAGAGACGCCAGCCAATGTGAGCAGGATTATGGGACTGGGACAGTTATCAAGCAATCACATGCCTGCACAGGCCCGTGTAGGGGAAGCTTCTGCTCCTAGAGTTTTTATTTATTAATCCCCTCCGCTGCGGGCTGAATTCTCATGTTTATTTTAGGGTCGCCCTCCACTGCTGCCCTCTTTACCCAACGCAGCTGCCCGGAATTTCAATTCTGGGCCTGGGGTGCACTTTTGAGGACCTTGCAGATATCTACGATCCGGTGTAGAGCACACGCAGCACCTCCCCAGGATAAGGGAGCCCATCGACCACAAAATGAACGCTTCCTGCACATGACAGAACAGCTCAGAACATCGATGTCACACGCTAACAAGGTTTGCCAGGGATGTGCCAGAACTTGAGTCGTTTTGTCTTTCTTAACAAGTGTTTATTCTCTAGTTTAAAAAAAAAAAATCAATTATCCAATTGATAATTCGGTCAGATTTTTATGCCTGACAAACGGGTGCAATGCTAGCTCTCACACCTCCTGAGGCTCATGCAGCTCAAGCACTCCGTTCAGCCCGCAATCCACCAGCTGAGGTGTGTAGTCGCTCCCCCTGAGGGAAGCCACAAATGATGCGGGCTCAACGCAGGCACCCAATCGCGTAGGGGCGTCACCGTCGAGTGATGCGGGAGAGAAAGCCTCGATCTCAGAAGGCGACTGCGGACTCTCAGCACTGTCAGACCCTGGTGGTGCCATAATTCGATCTGGGCCGTAAGGTGCATCGCTAGAGTAGGACTGAGTGCTTCGGTTGCGCGCGCTACCTGGGAGTCCTGATAACACTGCAGCTCAGGAGGGAGGAAATCCGTACTGAAGGGTCACCATACAAGCGCTGATGTGCAACCCTTCAGTCCAAACACAATGCGCTTATAAATCTAAACAAAGTAAAACCATCTAAATAATCATCTATCCATAAATAAACAAACAGTGCCATTAATAAGGTATGGTGAAATTACATTTTCTATTATCATAGGATTGCTTTTTCCCCAATTTTGATATTTTAATAAATAAATTGTGATACTTATTTTTGAATTCAGTTTTAGAAACCTCTTCTATGGAGCCACTTAGCTTCTCAGTGCTGTGGCAAATCCAACTCAGATTATAAGCTGGACCACCACAGTGCCAGCTCTGGCCAGGATTCCGCATAACTGGCATAGCATCACTCAGATAGGAAGTGTTTCAGTTGGAAAGGTACCCCCAAACTAAACGCTCAACACCAACTGTTCTCTCCAATCGGGCATCTGCCTGCCATCTCCTGTGCTAGTTATGCAGTTCTCAGTGCAGTGACTGCACACCTGTGCTGATGGACTGCAGAGTGAGTAACTGTGGAGGCTACCTGCAGGCATGAGACGGTATGATACTGTCACACAAATGTGGGTCTTTGCAATAGCTAAATGATTAAATACTTACATAACTGCAGCATTCTATAGCATGCTTATTAAATTTGCTACATTGCGTTTACTGTTGAATTGCACTGCAGGGCTGTAGTATCTTCGGTCAATACCAGGGTTAAAAGGACAGTCAGAGATTGCTGAGGCAGCCATGACTGATTCTTAGGGAGGGCGAGGAGTCCAGTAGAGTGCACGTATGAATCAACCCAGAGCCCTTCCTGTCACACTGCTCAAACTCCTCAACGGGCCTTTAGATCCTCTACCATCTATACAAGCGCTAGTACGTAAGATCATGTGCTGAGTGTGGCGTGTGTGGATGTGTGCATGAGTGTGTGTGCGTGTATGCATGTGTGTGTGTGTGTGTGTGTTGGTGTGTGCATGTTAGTGTGTGTGCGTGTGTGTGTGCGTGGAGGGGGGTGAGTGCATGTGTGTGTGCGTGGAGGGGGGTGAGTGCATGTGTGTGTGTGTGGAGGGGGGTGAGTGCATGTGTATGTATGTGTGTGTGTGGAGGGGGGTGAGTGAATGTGTGTGTATGCGTGTGTGTGTGGGGGTGAGTGCCTGTGTGTGTATGTGTGTGTGTGTGGAGGGGGGTGAGTGCATGTGTGTGTGTATGTGTGTGTGTGTGGAGGGGGGTGAGTGCATGTGTGTGTATGTGTTTGTGTGTGGGGGGGGGGGGGGGATCTGTGGCACTGCATAACAGAAGAAGAGTATGCCAGAAAGACTCCTGTGTCTGTCAGCAGGAGGGTGATGTTCACCCTTGGCAGCACATTAGCGACTCCAGTGCTCTCCCAGATGAACACCCCGCCTGCTCTTTCCACCAGACATTCTGAGACAGATGCCAGCTCCCGAGGCTTTGGCTGTCTCTGGACCAGAAGAAGCCAAATGCGCACCTCTATCTTTAAATCTTCAGATAGGACCAAAGCGGATTGACGGTAATTATCGCCAGTCTCCGACCCGTCCTCTCGAAAAGCGACATCGAGGCTAAGGAGAGAACGCAATTCCTTCACGTGCGATTTCCCCCCCCCCCCCCCCCCGCCTTTTCCTCCTGCCATTTATCACCAGTACAGCGCTGCTTGTGAAAGCAGAAAATTTCACGAGGACGAAAACACGTCCTTATTTTCCGGCAGCTGTCCTGACGCAGCCTTATCAACGGCGCATTTTGTCTCAAAATGATGACACCCTCCCGCCCGACGATCGGTGAAAAACTGAGTCAGAGAACAGGCTCTCTTCTTCTTCTCTCCGCGCGGGGCGAGCGCTAGATGACGCACTAAGGCAGAGCTGCTTGAGAGAGGCTGAGGGTGATGCAGGATGCACCTCCGTGCGACTCTTCCGCAGAGACGAGCACCTCTTCGTTCGGCATCCAGCCAAGACGAAATAAAAAAGAATGGAAAATGCCCGCTCGATTGCAGGCTGTGTTAGAGACGGACCTTCGTCAAGTTAACGTCGCCGCCGCGAACGGATTCCTCCAGACAACAAACAACCCGGCGCTCCGCGGACGACGCGCGGCCGAGGCGGGCGCCCGCTAATGAACAGCTGCCGTGCCATTAATTCCACAAATGAGTTTAGGGTCGTTAACAAGCGAGCACAACCATGTATGACACATTAGCGAGGCTCCACCAACCAGGGAGGAGCGTGCGACATATTAATCGAGCCGGCCCGGCCGTTAGCGCAGCCAAATGCGCCGCGGCCGACATTAGGGGGGGGGGAAGAAAAAAAGGACCCGGCGGGCCGGTCGCGCTCGCCTCCGGAGAGCGACTGCGAGGGCCTCGCCTTCGCGAGATGTTTTTATTTTTTGCGGTGCGGGGCGTGCGTGTGAAAGTCAAAGCGTTCACCTCGAATTACGACGTCGGGGGTCGAGACGAGGAAGGAAAAGTGCAGCTGCAAAAAGCACTTAAGTAAATTACAGTGTGTGTGGGAGCGCGAGGCAGGGCGAGGGGAGGCCCCTCCTCCCCCCCCGCTCCGGCTGCTTCTCATTCTGCCAGGGTTTCTCTCCCTGCCAGCGAAGACGCCGCAGCGAAGAATCTTGAAATATCTCCTCACCAGGGAAAAAACCTCCACTTGTCAGCCTGAGAGACTGATTTTTTCCCCCAAGCCCAGACAGGCGCTAGAAATAGTTTCCATTTCTACCGGAGAAAAGAAAAAAACTAAACGAAGAAATAAATAATAAAATGAAATGTTCGTGACTCTTCCGCAAGAAACACCTACAAAGAAAAAGCCTTTGTTAGGAGAAGTGGATTTGAACGCGCGGGAGCTGCGTCTGCTCATGGGAGCTGCAATGGCTGCGGCTTGGTGGGTTTTAATCATTTAGGTTTAAGTGGCTGGCCTCACCCGGTGACGACAAAGCTTTCCTCTTTTTTTGTTGTGTGGGTGTGTGTTCTGGAGGGTGAGTTCACGCACGCTGACCCAGGCTTACAGCCGCACGCCTGAGAGATTGCATTACCTTCAAGTCGCCGTAAATCTGCACGTGCGCGCCCGCGTGTGCGCTTTCTGTGCGTGCGCTTTAAAATATACATGCGCGCGAGGGCGTGCGTGCACGTGAGCGTGCACGTACAGCACTCGCATGCGTGACATTGATTAGCTCACATCCATTGTAATCCTTTGCGCCACTAGCTGACTGATGGCATGATTCACACATGCTGAAAACCCCAACAGAAAAGTCAAAGACCTAAGCTATGAAGGGCTGCTGGCCAGTCACGTTTATTTAACTGCAATCAGACCGTTGAATTATGCAAAACAAATGTTTCCAGAGCACCACGTCACACACACTCCATACACTGTACTGTATGTCCCCTGTATCTCAAACCAACAGGCTCGCAGCTTCTGCGGTACATGAGCAGGTCTTGATGTTGTATTATTGCATTCTCCCCTGTCTGCAAGCACAGCTACATTCTATTGCTATTGAATGTTGTTTTATATTGGGTCTTTGAAAAGGCAAAACTGAGCAGCTCCAGCTTAGGAATACAAAATGACCGTAACCGCATGAATTCCTCTGTGAATATGAACAATACAATTTGCTTGAGGATATCCATATCCATTTGTTACTTCCATTTTTGTGGCGCATGTTCCTGCTTGACAAGTGCCACAGTTCCAGGGAAACGCTGGGTTTTGCAACATTACATTCTTGCAGGTAATAAATACAAACTGGGCCAATGCAGAACGCTTATATAACTTCATAGCACACGAATGCTTTCCGCAGGTTTGCTCCCCACATTTGAATGCCCAATCCCTGCTGCTGGTGTGTGCCTTCACTGCAGTCTCCATGATCAGGAAAAAAACATCCCCATACTTCCAAATAAGAGCTTTTACAGGGAACGTCACTGCACTCCTATGCCTGCACCTGTACTCCTATGCAAACTACATTACATTACAGGCATTTAGCAGACTATTTTATCCAGAGCGACTTACACAACATTTTACATTGCATCCATTTATACAGCTGGATATACACTGAAGCAATGCAGGTTAAGTATCTTGCTTAAGGGTACAACAGCACTGTCCTATCTGGGAGTTGAACCTGTGACCTTTAGGTTACAAGACCAGTTCCTTAGCCATTATTCTACACTGCCACCCAACTCTTGTAGTAATGTACTCTTCATAGGTTTACATCGCACAACATGTAACGATTCAATTGGGCAGGTCACATAAAAGGTCACTAGTTATTTCATATGTTTCCTCAAAGAATCTTAATAGGTATTCATCAATGGAGTTCAGGATACTGAAATGACCACAGCATGTCCCATGGTGCTTTGCACTGACAGATCTACACTTGGACAACCCTGCTTTATTTCTTGCTTTGATGTCCGCAGATCCAATCAAAAGCAAAAATACTCCAGCCAAATGCAATTTACAAAATCTGCATTACAAACTCAATGCTAGTTTGTTAAAGTTAACCCAAAAGCCTAGGTTTTCACAGCCCTTTAACATGGAACCTCTTCAAATATATACATTGCATTTTGGCTCTTTATTACACAATTTTATAACATATTGCACTAATTATCGTTGTTGTTCTAAATAAATAGATTTATATATATAGCTGTGTTGTCTTTATAATAGTTAGTAATTAAATATTCTATCTCTGTGGGACATAACATATGTTTAGGTGTCAAATACATTTTGCCATTGTATTACATTAGGTACATATGAGGAAAACCGCTAATGTAAAATGTTTGAGTAGATCTAAGGAAGTTTGTACACAGTTGCCTGTGTGGCTTCAGTATAGTATATACTGAATATATCAACTAATCACTCAGGTACAGCATTTTTTTGAAAGTGTTTGTCAACTATTAAGTGGGGAGTTGAGCACTGCTCATAACTTATATTTCTCTGTAAATAATATTTACACGTACCTTGGAACAAAGACAGAAAGAACAATACTGTGCCCACGTCAACAGATACCACCACTGTAGCAGACAGAGAGCTAATATAGACTAGTTGGCAAGCAAGCTAATAAATCTCTTTATGTGAAAGCAAATGGGAGCCACTGAATCACACATTCTGCAGACCTCTGAGCTTCTGGACAGCCACACTGATCTCTTTCAGTCACAGTTAGTGACCTGAGCGTCAATTAAGCAAAATGAAATACAGGTGCTTGGCAGCACATTATTGTGTCATCCAAAAATTTAATAATTCAGCTTGTATGTCTCATTCTCATAATGAACATCAAAAGAATGTGTTCGTACAAAATCACAAATGCACTTGTATACTGTTTGCGATCTCTGCCTGGTAAAGCACGATAACAATGAATAATGTGCCCTAACACTGACAGGGACAGCAGGAATGAAAGCCTTTGACACTAACCTTCAAATGACCTTTACAAATCGTGTGATTTAGCTTTTGTTCCTGCACATCTGTTGTTAAAATACACACTCTACATACCATGTCAATAATAATATTAAACAAATGAATATATGTATTTATAAATATGTTTAACTATACTGGTACTTCCACTTCACTGCAAATTTATGGCAACATCATTAACTGTAATATATATATATATATATATATATATATATATATATATATATATCAAATCATATATAAAATGCTTCAATTTTAATAATATATGCATAGCTAATTCATAGCTCCTCAGTGGCAGAGCACCAGGAGTGGATGAGAGCCATGTTGAAGGCTCTGGATGTTGATGGGAGTGTGATAGCTGGTACAAATCCTCAATCTCGCATGGAGGTCGGGCACAGTGCCTTTGGAATGGCAAACCAGGGTGGTGGTCCCCATCTTTAAGAAAGGAGATCAGAGAGTGTGTTCCAATTGTCAGGGAATCGCGTTCCTCAACCTCACAGCCAAGATTCTGGTTACGACCGAGAGTGGAACCTTATTCAGAAGGAACAATGTGGGTTCTGCCTATTCCACAGCGGACTGGGTTTTTATCCTCTCGCAGATATATATATATTTTTTGGGGGGTGGGGGGTGGGTGAGGCTCATGGGAATTTGCCTCTCCAGTCTACTTGTGTTTTCAGAAGACATATGACTGGGTTCGCCAGGGTATCTTGTGGGAGGTTTCTCCGCAGGGTGGCAGGGGTTACTCTCCTTGACAGGGTGAGGAGCTCAGCCATCTTGGAGGACCTCACAGTAGAGCTCCTGCTCCCCTGCATTGACAGGAGTCAGTTGAGGTGGTTCAGGTATCTGATATGGATACCCCCTGGGTGCCTCCCTTTTGAAGTGTTCCGGGCACATCCACCTGGGAGGAGAACCAGGTGAAGACCCAGAACAATCTGGAGAGATTATATCTCCCAGTTGGCCTTGGATTGCCTTGGGATCTCCGGGGTGAGTCGGAGGAAGTCACTGGGGAGAGGGTTGCCTGGGCTGCTCTGCTTGCCTTATTGCCACCCCGATCCTGACCTGGACTAAGAGGTTAGAAAATGGATGGATGGATGGATGTATTAGAATGTATTAATAACATCTTTACAATTCACATAAATTCTTATGAATTACATATATTCTCTATCTGCTGGTCTGATACACAAGACACAGTATCCTTCAGCATCCAGGTAAGTGCCTGTGAAATTTGAGTCATTTTAGTTATACTGCTAGAATGACAGTCAAGTTACAAATGCGCGTCAACACACTTGACTGTTCTGAAATGTGAATGAGCCACTCTGGTTCCATTAGGGGACATAATACATTTAGGGGCCGGGCGTGTGGCAGTGCTGAGCAGACACCTGCAGTTTCTCATCTCTGGAGCTCATCGGCTGGCCTTGATTACGGCGCGTTAGCCTAGTTTGGGCCGAACGTGCTCGGCGTGCCGATGGCTCTGCGGGTGACGGACACCAAAGACGTCCCCGCCTAAAAAAGGCAGTCGGCAGGGATGCTCAGCGCCCGAGCCACCGAAGAAGGCTGACTGCACATTTTTCTAATTGTCTCTAATCCCCTTAAATGTTCTGCAGGAATATTAAAATTGCAAGATACTTAGGCTAAATATTAGAAAAGAGTAGGGATCGACGAGAGGGAAATGGACCGTTTTCTCCTGAATCTAAAAAAGGAAAATCTTCACTGTGCAGTTAATTCTGGTCTGTTGTTACTTGGTACATTTGCCACGCTTTTAAAATATGATTTTTTAAATGCAATTTTGCAGCGGCTAGCACCTGCCCCTGTCTAAACATGTCGATGAGCCGAGGGGGGGAAAGCCGGACTGAATGGCACTCCGAGGTGCTAAATGCTGTTTGTCCCTCCGGCGAAAGGCAGAGGGGGGGAGCTGGGGCTGAGGTCCGGGAGTGCCCCTTGTGCTTCAATAAGCCAAAGACTTCCTCCTCTATTTAAAGCGCTTTAATGCACTGCCTCCATCGCAGTCCACAGGGCATTCGGTTGCACGATCACACCCACATTCTCACTCAGTTCATTTATTAAGCATTCTACCCCATACAAAATGCAGAATAGTTCATGGAAGAATATTGAATTAATCTTTTTTTTTTTTTCCTGTCTTGCTAAAACAATAAGAAGATGGGCATGCAAAAGGAAGCTGCTTCAGTAATATTTCCCCACGAGCTAAGTTGTGAGTGGAAATGTAATTCAAGCAATTACCTCAGGGAGAGTCAATTGCTGATGGATTTTCCATTATTTTACAATGCCCATAAATGGAACTAGGTTGTGAGATATAAGGTCTGACATGCAAGTTCTTTCTAGATTGACAGACATGTTGTAATGGATTAATTTAATATGAAGGATACTCTTTTGTTTGCTTACTGCATGGCATTACATACAAATGTAGATTGTCTACAAGGCCAAATTTTAAATTCCTTCCTGTTCACTCACGTAAATATATCACTGCACGGCAAAACTGGTTTCAGAGAAGACCCCATTAAAAGTCACAATTTTATTTAAAAAAAAAAAACTTTGTTTGACAGTCATAGGCACCTTTTAAATTATCTGACAATGTTCAAACATTGAAGGGATACTTACCATTTCCAGGGTGTCTGATGCTTTCAATTTATAGAAGCTGTTCCCGGGTAAGCCCGTTGAGAAATCCTTTAATTTTTAAAATTCCATCATCTTCGCTCAGAGGGAAACATGGCCGGGGTCGGATGTTTCTCCATAGCGACACGTTAGCAACATAAGGGCTCTGAGCTCGGTCAAGGGAGGTGGAATTCATTTAGCCTCAGCAGCATTGTGAAAAAGCAGCGTTGGTGGGGACGGCCCGGCTTAACGCGTACGCGCATCTGCGCCTGGCTCTGGGCCTGCTCATCCAGAGACGATCATTCAGAGCCATATTGAAGGCCCCAGGAATGGAAACCGGACATCATGGCTAAATGCTGTGTCCAGGGTGCTCGCTTATTGTGTTTTAAAACCTGGAGCAGAGAACATTTCATACTCTGAATTACAATCTACGTCCATGTTAAGGTTAGGGAAACCGAATCCCTCTATCATCATTTGCCAAAATTGAGAAAACAGCTCATCTCAATTCCCTTACATAAGCTACAGTGTCTTTGCTAATGCACAGAGGACATTTTTGCAGCACAAGATAAGTTACAAACACTCAGAATTATACAAAATATAACTTTTTTCTATTAAATAGCTATGTGGGTCTGCTGAACATGGCCACAGTGGTATTTTTAGTTTAATAATCACTTTAGGTTTGTGTGTGTTGACATGTCAGTTTCAGATGGTGAACACAGAAGCTGCCTTTTTGTTCACTGCAGGCACAGTGGTGTTCAGAAGCATCAATTGGTTGCGAGCTTCCATTTCATAAAGTGCCATTGTGGCAGTGCAATTAGTGCCCTTTGCTAGGGTGATCTTGGCCTAATTTGGTATCTCCTTTCTGTCTTTTTCCTGAATGTGACAAACACGGGCCGTGGGTCACATGCGCAAGCACACGGGGATGGGCATGACCCAAACCCATCTGAAATTGCTCAGTGCCAAACAGGGTAGCAATAGCAATGCAGACCTCTTTCAAAACTTCAGTATGACTCATGGGAGAGCTGAACCCATAACCTTCTGGTTTCAAGGCGGATGCCTGACCCACCGAGCTCCTGTAATGACTCCTTCAATTTATCCAAACCCAGTGTGGAGCAGACCAGTCTTTCTTTCAATAATTCAACAATAAATCTAAAATAATGTTTGGAGAAATCTTCAACCATACTCATAGTAAGGGCAGATAGAAATGAATAGCTAGTAATTATAGCTGGCTGTACTGCTAAGTTGTGTGTGTTGGCACCAGACCCCAGTGCATATGATTGTGTCTATCCCAGATAAATGAGGGGTTGAGTCCCAGTCGTTGCCTTCAAGGGTAATGATCTCACTAAGATGCAGTTTACTGCGGGACGGGAGCAGGGCGGGAGATTTACTGCCACAGATTAGGCCGAGTTCCACTAAGAAGATCAATAGGTAAAATTTACATTTTTTTAATAAAGTTGTGTCACCATTCCGAGTAACAATCTGATGAGCCTTGTGAGTTGACCTTAAAGGAACAAAAATAATAAAGTTGCGATCACAAACAGACTTCAACTCCTGAATAGGTTAACTGAATCTCAATATCCATCCTTCCCTTGCAAAAATGTACATCATCTGCACCAGTTCTGAATCTGTGGACGTGGCTCACATTAACGGAAATTGAAATGTCACACGTGCCATTGCAGTTATAGTTCATCCCTCTGTTTGTTCATTCAGTTCTGATCTTCAAAACAACTGTTGCTTACTTTCAATTATTTTCTTATTCATATTTAATAGTTGTTTGCTGGGAAAGGTCACAGCCAGGGATCCAGTGCATTTCCCAATATAAATTCGGGCTTCTTGCTGGTAAACCAGCACGGCTCTTTAAAAATGCAGAGGCTACACCGTGGGAAGCGGTGACAAGGGAGAGGTAACCTACAGATTGACAAATATCAGGTATCCGTTCCTTATCGGCTGAACTTTCCATGTTTACGTGCTTCTTAAAACACACAATGCAGGTGTCGTATCACAGATACATATCTACAGGTACCCAGCTACAGCACTGGTTCTCAATGCAGTGGCACAGTCTCATGATCCGGTATGGAATCCCATTGTGTGCGGGATGTCCCCTCATGCAGTAAGAACTCCTGTTTAACGAATGAGCCAGGGAGCATTTCTCAGTGTCCTCAACTACCCGTTAAAAGGGGAATGTCCATAAATGATGGATTCACATGAGTCAGTAGGGTCTGCAGTCGCTGATTGCAAATTTCTTACAGGATCCATCACTGAAACTCCCCTTTCTACTTGCCAGTGATCAATAATGCAGCACTGCAATAATGCAGCATCACAACTCAAGATCAAGTTTATCATCCAAAAGGGTAATTCAATTGTCTGTCCCAGCAAACCGGCCGGTGAGTTAGGAAACCCACTTGATAAAAGGACTGCTTTATCTGAAAGCATACCAGGTCAGCTGTGCCCGTGATTAATGCTATAAGAGCTAGCTGAAACATATTCTAACTGTTTTAAAGCTTAAAGTTTCAGCCATTTAAACTACTGTGGCTTACACCTCAAAAAGCTCAAAATAACATACACATGCAAAGGTTATCTTTCCAGAGATGCTGTTGTGTATTTTAAAAACTGCTAATAAAAATGGAGTCTACTGGTAATAAAAAAAAATCTGTCCTCAGAACTGCTTTAATTTTGACAGGGTCAACCACTACTTTAACTGCTTTAACAGGGTTTTTAAACTAGCTAACATGGTCAGTTGCAGATGCATTCTGTAGACTTATTCAACTATACTGTATCTTTACTGAAATGTGAAAGATATTGCTGATATTTCCATGTTTATTGCAATTGTGGTGGCCAGTGAAAAAAGAAGCACAGAATTTGCAAATGTTGAGGTTCTGCCAATATCACTGTAAAATTATTTTTGTGTTATCTGATTTCACCAACTAACAAGTTAGTGAAAGATAGCCACACAGTTTCACTATATACAGTACCTAAAAGCATTTTACATGGGATTCAAAGCAGTTTTACATGTTTTGGGCAATGACGGATCGCAGGTTAATCCAATGAACTAAATGAATCAGAGGACAAGCACACTGAGTATGGGTCTGTTGGATACTTTATTATTTATTTTATTTATTATCCTTTATTTAACCAGGAAGGTCCCATTGAGATACAATATCTCTTCTGCCAGGGAGTCCTGGTCAAGATGGCAGCAGGAAAATAAAAGTTTCATACTAAAAACATACCAAAGAAAATAAAATACTGGTGGAAATGAATGAGTAGCACAGTTAAGTTGGTAGCTTCACAAATGTTTACAATGTTTTACAGTAGAATTGTTCTATGTATGTATGTTCCTTGTGGCACACTTTTCATTTTTAAAAAATTAGTGAAGGAGACTGTCTTACTGATAATCAACAACTGTTGGACAATCAAATTACAGTGCAGTCTGTAAGTATTTGGACAGTGGCACACTTTTTGTCGCTTAGACTCTGTACTCCGGCACTTTGAATTTGAAGCGAAACGATGAATATCAGGTTAAAGCGCAGACTAAGACACGCCTTCAACTGAGGGACAAATCTTAGTCTCCGAATACCACTTAATCCGTCTCCTCTTTCCTCTTTGACACGCCTTCGATTGAGAGACAAATCTTAGTCTCTGAGAGCACTTAATCTGTCTCCGCTCTGCCACTGACGGCTGAAGAATTTTATTAACGTTTAACAGGGCCGGGTCTGCTGTGTCTTTAGCCTCTCGTATTCAGTTGAGGGTGCAGAACATGTGACGCTCCAGCAGGCCATTTGCTTCCGTGTGTGAGGTGCTTACAAATTCCCCAAACTAAAAGTGACAATTACCTTTAGGTTCTGAGCCAGTTTTTCTTTATCAGGTTTGACCCGCTGGGAAATGCAGCCCGCTATAGAAAGCGCACACAGAGGCCTGATTGTGTGCGATGGGAGGGAGAAGGCCTTGGCGGTAATAGGTTTGCGGCCTGTAGGAGAGTGTTTACATCACACGATTCATCAAAATATGGAAAAGGAGAGTCACAAAGGAGGCGTGTGTTGGAAAATCACTGTCGCAGATTAAGCACGGCTTCTGAATGCCCGTATCTGGTGCAATTGTGTTTCTCACGCCTGAAATTTCGAGCCTGGAACCAGACAGATTGTTCGCGCCATTCTGCAGCAACTTTGTAGTCTGCTGTCGGTCCCATTGAAAGCAATTCAAAACAGGCACATTCACCTGACATCTCAGCGTGCATGCTGATTGGTTCAGTATGCTACCCTTTCCCAGAGGACAAGGCCTCTGATTCTGACCAACATCAACATTATGGCTGAGAGGCTCCAATTAATCTCTGCATTGAACTGAGGCTAGAAATATAATGGGTGGACAAAGCTAACCAGCAGCTACAACTACAGTTGGCCAGCTAACTTATTTGCTGGCTACCTAGTGTTCGGTTTTAAAACATATTTAATAATACGTATATGTCCAGCCTAGTTATTACTGGAACTAATGTGTTGCAGCTAGTTAGTCAGCTTAAACCCATGTTTAAATCAATTATAATATCATAGGAAATATATTGTATAGGAGGGCACACTGAAAATAACTGAAGCCAGTATGGTAGGCTTATTTTGAGCATTATTAAAAGACATATAATGTACATTCATATACATATAATCTATAAGCTACAAC
This sequence comes from Anguilla anguilla, assembly GCF_013347855.1. Classification (NCBI taxonomy): domain Eukaryota; kingdom Metazoa; phylum Chordata; class Actinopteri; order Anguilliformes; family Anguillidae; genus Anguilla; species Anguilla anguilla. The sequence continues at coordinate 39,740,458 of NC_049208.1, read as the reverse complement.
AGGAACAAACATGGCCCCCTGAAATCAGTTCTAAACGTATAATATCTCTCAGATGTGCTACTAACAAGCTTCGGGAAGAGATTAATATACTTCATATGATTTTACATGGCATTTATAAAACGTTATTGCATGCCTTCATTATGCCCCATTGGATGTATTATTGTCATGGTCCCTTTGAAAGATGCCTTTACTGGGACCAGACTCACTCAAAAAGCAAACTCACACAAAAAAAAAATTGAAAATAATTAGAATAGAAAATGAAGTGAAAGTATATGGCATAAGGTGAATAGTCTGACATCAGATTATATAGATTCAGCAACAGAATGATGTTTAACAGGTCCCTGTCTATGAGCTTGCAATCCCTGCCTGACAAAACTTAATGAAATATCAAGGTGCCTTTCAATGTAAAGTATAACACTCATGTATCAAAACTATAACAGGATTTTTGAGAACTGTTTTGTTTTCTATCTTACTTCACACAAATATGTCATTGGAGTCTTTTTTCTGCAAATCTTTTCTGTTTAAAATCCATAAATTATTTTATTGTATTTTATTTCCAAACTGAAATATCACAACACTAAACATTGTATTTTTATGAATAAAAACACAGAAGAGTTTTGTATCATTTGACTTCTATTTGCCTTTAGCCATGCATCCTCAAATCCAACTGTCCATCATCCCATATATCTGCTTAGATAGTGCGGCAATCACTCGTAAGAGAAATGTACAAGTATTTCTGTATTTATTTGTCTGCACAGCCGTGCACACTTACTTGCAGAAAGGGGAATATTCAAAATTGGGAAAATTATGATTTTGGAAGGTAAACAATCATTTTCCGGCTGTTTGTTGGCAAAATTCTTCCCACTGCCTTTAAAAAAAAAAATAATAATTCTTTCCAAATTTGCAACTTTTTCCATAATTTTTTCACACAGCCTCTCTCCCTCTCTCTCTCCCTCACCCCAGCATCACCAACTTTAATATGCTCACCAACATTACCTACATCCACAATAATAGAAGACGTTTGCTTAATTCAAGGCATAAAACAACAATGTTTATTTGCTCTGAGCTCTTTACCTGGTGGTATATACCTAACTCAAAACCATCTCAGATCCAAGCTAATCAGATCCATTTACTTCAGGTAAGCTTTTTTGTTTAAAATTATCTCTCTGTGTAAGAAAATACTCATTAAGAAATTCAATTAAAAAGAACTGAATGAAGTTTGTCATATCCCCACTGCCCTCCCAGTCTCTTTTTTATGTGTTGCAAAAGCTCCCTTTTACATTTAAACACAATCACACAGAAGATATATTTTTTTGTCCTTTGTCATTTCTTCTTTCTTTTGTTAGTTTCAATAATTCAGGCTGAACCATGTCAACCCATGTCTCACACCATCGCTTTGGTGTTGCTGTCACATCTTTAGCCAAGTCAGCAAGTTCAGCAGTTCACTAGCATTAGCAACCGTATGCTCCCCCCTTTGCGTTCGTGTTCCCACGGCAGCCAAGCTATAGTGACTCGTTTTCTAAAACGGACAAAAAATGGACGGTCTTAGGCAAGACACTGATCATTTCTAGCTCAAAAACAGGACCTCCTTCGGACCCACGCCTACCATGACACCGCCGTACTGGTCCACAAAAACACTCATCTGTCCTTGTGCTTGCTTCTCATTTCTAAACAACCGGTGGCAGGAGCACGGGGGACTCTGAAAGAGGGAGGAACGGCAGCCAGGGCTGTTCATTTCAGAAAAGGGAGAAGTCATTTTGCTGGAGAGGGGACCTCGGCCGGCGCTTACGCCCTTGTTGTGGCAGTTTTTTGCTTGACTGATTACCATTCCGTAAGTGAATTATTTACAGTCCTGCGGCTCAAAGTGCTGCTTTCGGCCTTCGCCAGGGATAATTCTCCCCTGCCATTCAGATTCACGACGCCGGGGAAAGCGCTGAGCAGCGTGGTGAAAACAGACATTTTGAAACAGCAAAGCTCAGTAATTAAACTGATCGCCTGGATTTCGCCGTACGGAACAGGAGCCCATAAGTCAGGTACACGCCATTGTGCTTGTGTCAGTTTTTAATGGCTCCAAAAACACCCGTGACTTTTTAAACTTGTAAATTTTATATTAATATTTAGCAATTATCCATTTTATGTATTTGCGTGGATGACTGTATACAGTATACAACAGCAACTGCCTGGTGAGAACCAAACCTGCAAATTCCTGGTTGCTATGCAAATTTGTATAAGTAAAATTTGCAAAGCAAATATGCAGCATGCACCCACCTGTTCCATGCTTAGCATACAAGATTAGCATATGCGCAAAAACAAAACAAACAAAAAAAAATGACTGCTATTTATTTCAGTATAGAATATGAATTAAAATTATTTACTTATTTATTTTCATTTGTGTATATGCACATACTGTAAATTCCAAATGGCCTAATTCATTAAGGAAATGTGTGACACAACATTAGGTGTTTTCTGATATTAAACAGAACCATCCATGTCACAGACTAGGGATATCAAAGATTTTTTTTTTTTTTTTAAGCCAGGAATATGTGATTAAAAGAGAAAGAACAGGGAAAAGCATTGCAGGAATTCTTGCATCAGTCATACAGCTGAGAGGACGGCTAAATTGGCTGCACTAATGGACCTCATGCACAGCATAAATGGGAAATTATTGCATATTTAAAATTATTGCATATTTAAACTGCACTTAGAGCCAAACTGATTGCTCCTGAAGTTTCTTTTTTGTTGTTGTAGAGGTTCTGCTGTACAAGACCAAGGCTGCTCCCCTCACCTGCTGCAATACAGCTACATGTGAGCTGAAAAAAATGAAACGGACTAGCTCAGTCCTCAACTCTGATCTCCAGACCAAGCTCCAGTCTCTACAAAGCCTCATCATTCATTGGACTATTTGGGTAATGAGTACGGTATTCACTGCAAAGGAAGGATGCTTATTCACAGATCGCTCATCTACCATGTCCTGTGGCCATATCCTGTCCAGTTCAGGAACATCTATGTTAAACGCAGAACTGCGCATGGACACTCATTTCCTGCGCTCTTAATATTCAGGAAGCCGACATCCAGGCACAAAAGATTTTTCTGTGTCTCTGCAAAAAAAAAAAAAAAAAAAGACAAAAGACAAAAGAAAAGAACAAACTATAGGGGTCAGAGCCCCCATTAAGTAGAATTACAGTAGCCGCATCCTCGCGTTCGATAAATTGGAGCGTAAGATGCCGTGAAAAAAAAAGACGGAGGCAGGAGAAGCAGGAGCTCCGCTAATGGCGAATGAAACCGCGGAGCTAAAGTGTGCCGCTCGCCCGTAATTGCCCGGCTTATCAATGCATCCTCTTTGTCGATTCCCTGAGGGGGTAAGGGAAGGGTTTGCGGGAATTCGTTTAGGCCCTGTTGCCATGGGTGCCCGGTCAGATAATTGCTCGCAATACATCGAGAGGAAGTGGTGAAAGTTTTGTTTTCTTTATTAATGCGAGTGAGTGTTTTGTTTTGTTTTGTTTTTTTTGTTTTTTGTTAACGCAAATTTGCTTTCCAGATATCAGTTCACCACCTCATTACAGCCTTACCAACCTGGAGCGTCAGCAAGGATTGGTGTTTTTTTTTTTCTAATGAAAGAATACTGGAGTGGTATCTCCAGGCCAAAGGCAATACAAATCCCCCTCATTTTCTTTGTTTTTAAAAAAGAAATGGAAAATTTAAACTGCCAAAATGAGAGGCAAAGGCTATATGTCGTCGGCTCTGATTTTATCAATAAATACTCTTCCTAAATTCTCTTTCTTCAATCCCATAAACAATTTTAGACCTTTCCCGATACATTGTTCTACTATATAGCCTTGGCACCTACAGTATTCATGTTTATTTTGCTACTAACCTTGGATTTGAATGCTCCATGCAGGTGAATGACATATGTTCTCATCACCTGCAGTAACATCATACAGACTGAATGTCCACAGTGTTGATTTTGGTGTAAGCATGAAAGCTGAGGGATGACAAGAGGCTGCTTTCAAGGGGTTTTAGGAATGGTACAAAAGTCAGGGAGGCAGTACCTGCCTGTTTATCATAGCACTGCTCCAGTTTGCTTTCACACACAAGGACCTCTGTCGTTCAGATGGACAAGCAAACTAAATTAGTTTGGCAAACTGCCCGTACTGCTTTTGTGAAAGCAAAAACAGTCGAGCCTGTTTCGAGCACAGCTGAGGGTGATTAGCGTGAGGCTGCCGTGTGCGGTGACTGTCTGGATGGAGGTCATCCTTTACGCCTGTCACCGTAAGGCAGTGGAGTGGCTGCTTTATGAATTCAGCCAGGTCTGCAGTCATGAACCAACTAGCAATCTGGCATATGCTGTGCCCAGCATCCATTTCAATGCAATTCCTGTTCTCCGAAACATGTATCGCCATGCTGATAAACCACAAAATCATTTTTAAGAGTGGATCTTCATAAAATGGAGAATCTGTAAGAATGCTTTTCAGGGGGTGCACAGATCATGTAATTCAATGGAAATCAATTAGCTTCAAGGTTATGAAAGCTAACGCCTTTCTCCTTGTTCCCTAACCAGTGCAAGTAGCGAACTCCTATTTTCGTCCGCGTTCATGTGCGACCCCCACTACTGATGGAGAGTTCTCCTCCGAAACGTGGTGGGATCAGCCTGTTTCTTTTCACACCACAGCCCTCAGCCAAGCTTGGGTAGAGTTGAGTCAGAGGAAGACATCTCATACGGACCTTTTGGCATGCAGCCAACAGGTGCCTGGTGGTGGGCATTGCAAGAGAGCAATGAAATGCGGATCCCAAACCCACTATACACTCTCGTACCCTGAGTGACCCAATTGCTAATTACACGTTGATCTGAGCAAAGGAAAAATACTTCTTTAAAGGAATCATTTTTCATGCTAATTTCTCATATCCACATAAAACAAAACAAAAATACATACTCAATAAGTAATAATGATGGCCAATTGGTGAATTACTACTAGAATATGTCACACAGGCCATTAGAATTCAGTGTGAGTAACTGCTGTCCACTTGATAAAAACAGGCTGCTTGATTTATCACATAGGACAAGGTAAGACATGGTTGGCAGCCAGCTTCACTCAGCTCAGACTGTACATGGGCAGAGAGCATTCAGCTGCAGGTGAATGAGAGAGGCTCTCATCGTCCGCCGTGACATCATACATTCCGCAAAGAGGTCCGGCTTCTTGCATCATCTTAAGACGCGTCGCATTTCAAATGCAAACGCAGGAAGAGATGAATGAGAGGGCAGCGCGAAAATATTATGTAACGTTTCACACTGCGGCGTATGAAAATCTATTTCCTTCCAATAGCCTCTTTTTCACGCATGTAATGTAGAGCATAGCAAGTTCTCATGTAAATCAGCTATTAGGCAAGATCCACAGAGTTGAGTGCAGAGAGCCCCTAATTTGTGCAACAGTGTGGAATTAATTGTATCTGTGACATCTCACAGTGTTGAATGTTAATGTGCTGCCTAAAACACAGGATTGCTAATGTGTTTTAGAAACACTAGTAATTTGAAACTGCTCAGGGTTCTTTTTATCTCTGGTGCTGATGCTGGAGAAAATAAAGCTGTCTCTCTTCCCCTTGAGTCACAGCAGGTCATCCCCGGGAAAAAATGGCTCGCACCCTAAAATAAGAATTCCTTCACATTTTATTTCTTAACTTTCGCATCCCTATCCTTCTCATCTTTGCATGGTTCACTGACATGCCAATCAGGAAGAGCACAGCTCCCATAGGTCCATGTCATGGTAATACTGGACATATAGAACACTTCAAAAGCATTTACAATGTACAGGTGAGCCCATCCTAAAGTACAGATGTCCCCCTCACCTGATGTTCCAGTACCCTTATCTTTCTTGCTAGATGCCATAGGTTTGGAAAAAAAGGTTTGTAAAGTTCACTAACAATACGAAACCCAGGGAACTCTTTGGATGGGCTTTCAAGAACGTAAAAATCATCCTTTAGGGGCTAGTGAGTAAGTAAGGGATAATCCATGATGAGGCGGTCAGCTATCAGGAAATAATGACTGCTGCCGTCACTTTTCACCTAGCCAACATTAAAATTCAGCTGGGTTTTAGGCCAAAAAGGTCTCACGGCATGCTTTTTATCTCAGCTAACTAGCTAGCTAACTACTGAATTATATTTGAAACAGCGGTTAATATAAACACAATCGTTCACAAAGATACTGAAAAAAATGCGTCTCATAGCCAGATGTTAAATACATAACGCCTATTCTACTGTCTAAATAATGGACGATTACATATTTTTCGGGATGGTTGGCAACCCTAAATTAAGCTAGCTACAGTAACTAGAACTGTGATTCAACATTGCCATCAGTTGTAAAATTGGACATTGAAAAGGGGAGGGGGTGTAACAATAATTCAAAATTGAAAGAATGAAATTGTTATTTGACAGCTTTAGTGCATTGATTTTTAGAACTGTTAAAAGGCTGAGGTTTCCGGTTATTGAAAATTAATGCACACCCTTGGACCAATCAGATTTGAGTATGAAGATTTTTGAGTATGAGCTGAATTACTGATCATTTTTCAGGATAAATAGCTAAGTAGTAAGGTCTGCCATAATGTCTTAATATTAACAAGATAAAAGATCCCTTTACAGTTGCATTTTTGTTAGAATGAAGATATTGTATATCTATTATTGCCACTCTTACTACTACTCTGCCCACATTTACAATAGCTGTGTTGAACAGAAAATACATAATTAGTAAAAGGGGTGTGATGATATTGCAATTCATGGTCATATCATGGAGGTAGTTTGTGACAGATATTTTTTTTAAATCATAAAACATCAAATAATATGACATAATTATTATGGATGTGAACATTCTATACAAGGTCCAGAGACATCTCTTATAAGCAAGATGGATGTGTAAACTACATTATGTGACCAAAAGTAACTGGACACCCTTTGGTATGTGGCTGTTTTTCATGGTTTTGGCTAGGTCCCTTAGTTCCAGTGAAGGCAAATCTTAATGCTACAGCACACAATCGCATTCTAGACAATTCTGTCTAGAAGGGGAAGGCCCTTTCCAGTTTTAGCATGACAATGCCACTGGGCCCACAGTGAGGCCCATACAGAAATGGTTTTGTCCAGAGCGGTGTGGGAGAACCTGACCCCAACCCCATCCAACACCTTTGGGATCGGTTGAAAAGCCAACTGTGAGCCAGGCCTAATCGCCTCACTAATGTTCTTCTGGCTGAATGCTCAACCTCCATAATGTTCTTCTGGCTGAATGGAAGCAAATCCCTGTAGGTTGTTATAGAAGCAGAGGTTGTTATATGAGAATATCAACCAACTGCATATCAACGCCCATAATTTTGGATGAGATGTTGGATGTCAGGTGTCCACATGCGTTTGGCCATGTAGTGTATGAAGGGATGACTGCAAGAGGGAGGAAAAGATTTTACCCAAATGCTTATGATGGTGTTTGGTAAAATATTTGATAACCATTGTTGTAGTTAGATAATTTGTCACATCTGTACCATTTAGCCACCACCGTGAATGTGTCAGTGACTATTTTCTTTATCAGACATCTAACCTGTCATTTTTAAACTTATTTTAAATACCAATTTTGTATCAATCAGCTTCACTACAAACGTTAGGCTCATTCATAAGCAGTGAGTAACATATGATCAATGCAAGACTGCAAGTGTACAGAATCTTTCATTGTTTAATAGTTTAAAACTAATTAATACATGAAATGTACAATGTGTACATAAAGCTATTTTACACAAATCTATATGAAAACAATGAGCTCAGTATACATAACAACCTTTAAATTCATTTATACAAGAAATGGCACATCATATAAACACAACAAGGTTTCCATACATTAAAGTGTTTATTTGTATTTCAGTGACTTAAGTGTACAATTGCTGTAAATGTGTATCAAGTATTTTTTACTTCTTCATAATAATAGCTTTGAGTCCTTGTCAGTCCGAAATGTAAATTAATGGACTAGCATATGCTCTATAAACAAAGGGTTTAAAAAAAAAATGTTTCTGGTTATGTCTACAAACATTAGCAGTGTTTTAAATTAACTAATGGTTATGGGAATATTCATACTGGTCTTGAATATAAACCCTAGGAAGTTTGTAAATGCATATGATTTTTATTAATTCAACTAAATGAATTTTGGATAGTACTTAATTATGTATGCCATTTATTCTCAGATTTCCTTGTTCAAAGCTCCCTCTCGTAGTAAATAATTCATACTCCTGGTCTTCAAAGTGCCCTGGAACATGTGCCCTAAATAAGAACCATCAAAGAACAAAAATACACAAAAATAAGCTACCACCTTTTCCAGAAAACAAGAAGCGCACACATATGCACATACGCGTAACATCACAGCAAGTTCCAGTTTTGAGCATTTAACTTTTTATAATTCTGTGGTGTATGGTTCATATATGGAGCTCCCACATGTATGATTTTTTTTCCCCTTTTGTGAAAACAAGAATACGTTATTACAGCTCTAACCCATGTGGAATCAAAAGTTAATTCATCTAGAATTCCTTTTAAGTAAGACTCCCTGAACACCGTACTGTATTTCATGGGGATATGCCAGAGTAGGCAATAGATATTCTTCTGTTGTGAACATCCGGCCTACGCACACAAAAAATGAAGGAGAATTTAAAAAGCTACTGGATCTCTGGACAGCAATATATTTTCTCATCGGCTATCCATACTATTAAACAAAAACCTACCCATGCAATTAAACAAAAAATGTATTATCTGCATTCATATAACTTGGATAGGTATTGAGATAGATATTAAGCACCATGATTAGAGTATAATGTACTATTTGTCAATGCACAGTACAAGATATTGGGCATGACTGTTTTTGTTTGTGGGAATCAGTACATTTTACATACAGTCAATAGCTTTCCTGGGCAGTCAGTGTTTCGTGTGATTTCTCTCCTTGTGATTTTGCCTTGAGCAGGAACGTTTCCTTCTGAAAGGAGAGAAAAACCTTTTCTCACAGAACTATGCTGAGTTAATAGCTGAATTCAGAGAAAACTACAAAACTGAAAATGAATTCATATGAAATTCTGCATATCAGGGGTGGAAAAGGGATAAAGGTAAACTAAAGGTTGCGAAAATTCTCAAGATTATTCTACAATCCTTTTATATAATTTTATGTGTTTATATGTTTGTACATCAATTTGACTCATGTATAAATGGCGCAAGGAAAAAAGCTGTAGCTAGCTTCATTTAGGGTTGCCAACCATCCCGCAAAATACGGAATCGTCCACTATTTGCACAGTAGCACTTTGCATGAATATTTGAAATACTTGAAACCACATCTTGTTATCAAGGGTTTCCTTAAAACAAAAAAGCACAATAAAAATGCATCAAACCAAAAACACACATGATATGCACACACGCAAAGGAACACTCAGTCACTTCTGAAAAGTGTAATGTACCATCCAACAACACAGTGGTCTAGTTTGAACAAAATCAGACATTGCATTGAGGAGATATGGCTGATACAAGGGTCACAGCTGGCATTGACCTTTTGTGAAATGTATATGTGGCCTTATCAAAATGTTTTAGTGATAAGCAGTGTCCAAATAGTCAGACACATTACATTTAGTATAAATAGGACAAATGGTCTGAAAGGAGTTTTAAAAAATATCCACATACTTTTCATTGCTTTTCATTGCTTCTTACAGATCTTACACATTCTTACAGATGATTCAAACATGACCTTTGGCCTCTGGAAGCCATTTTGTTTGCAGTTCATAACATTGAGGGTATATTGCGTATAATCTTAGCATTGTATCAAAGTATCATGTGTAAATCATGATGGCACCCAGTAAAAGTATTTTGTAAATCAATAGAGTAAAGCAAATTAGTGTGGCTTGAGTGTGGAGCTTGCATCTCACACTCAAGCCACCACAGCCATCTTGAAAAAGAGAGATTCGAGTCATATATTACATGACTTCTCCTCTAACCAATAAAAGTTGATTGCAGTGTTCAGCCATTTGAAACTTTATGGTATCTAGGGGAAGTAAGGGAGGCAGTTGCATGCAGAAAGTATCGTAATGTCGTTGTCAAGTGGATAGTTTACTCAGATTCTTTTAGAAATATTTTGGGATGTCTCTGAAGACATTTAAAGATATAGTTTTTAAACATAAAGACCACCTATGACTGAAAAAGTCAGATAAGGAAATAAATATGTATCAAAATATGGCACCGTTGTGGCTAGTAATAACACAGGTGAAGTAAACCTTTTTTCTTTTTTGGCTGATAGCAGTAATAAAGAAGGAAGGAAGTGACCATTAAATGAGAATGATGTTCAGCCATGGATAACTGCCAGGGACAGAGAATGAGGCTGACGTTTAGCCAGAGACAGTCAGACAGGGGTGGCAGACATGCTCTGCAAACAAGGCACGGGCAATCAAGTGAAACGTACTCTACCCAGCTGTGGGGAGCTCGGCAACGAAAGAGGACGTCAGTTTCACATCCAGAATTTTGGAATTATGGGATGGCCGACTGGTCTTACTATGCAGACAAGCAAGGATGGTGCAAGAAAGAAGACTGCACTGCTCTGGTAAGAGTAATGTGCCACAAAATGGGAAGGTGCTTGGCTAATTTCTTAAATATTCAGATGCCCATGAGCTGTTTATTGTTAAGAGAATGATACTCGGTTGCTTGAAACGCAAGTGAAATGAACTAAAACCGCAGAAAACAAAAGTTTTAGCATAAAAGATATGAATGTTTAATGATGTTTAATAATGCATTCACTTTAAATTTCTATTTTAAGTTGTCAGATGAGAAGTGTTAAAACAAATCATACTGTTATAAAAACAAATAAAACATTTTATGTGCCATTTTATTACTTAAAGGCAATAAAGGCACTTATATAAGGCTTTTGGGGGAAAATGTATTCATAATGAGCCAAAGTCATTTATAAATGATGTTCATCCAAAATACAAGTCAAAGGTGAAAATTATTTTATTTTATTTTTTCTGGTAATTGTTTCTGGGTCCAAACAGGACTTCAGTAATTAGTCAGTGATTTTTGTGCTATTTCCTAATTACTCCCTTAGTGGGTTAAGGATGTTGAACTACTTTCGGTTTCATTTTTCCACTCTACCCCACACAGCGTAGCCCCGCCCATCAGGCTGAAGGAGGACTCTGAGCATGCTCAGCTGAGAGTGTTCATTGCAGAAAGGCAGTGTGTGAATCACCACTAAATCCATTACATTTACATTACATTACATTTATTTGGCAGACGCCTTTATCCAAAGCGACGTACAAAAAGTGCATTTCATGGTCATAGACAACTGCTAAACACAGGTTCAGTAAGGTACAATACTTATTTTGTACAGATATTTCTAGCCAAGAACACAGTTTAGTTCACGCAGTGAACACTATTCAGACCTAACCTCTGACCAAAAAGTGCTGGCATGGGGCAACATGTAACAAGTGTCATGAAAAAGGGGGGGGATTTAGAGTGAAGTATACAGCGTGGTGGTTAGTCTAGGTATAGTCTGAAGAGATGAGTCTTCAGGCCACGGCGGAAGATGGGTAGTGAGGGGGAGGTTCGGAGAGGGACAGGGAATTCGTTCCACCACTGGGGAGCTAGGGTGGAGAAGCTCTGTGATCCCTTTGGGCGGGTGGGAGGGGTTACAAGGCGCCCTGCTGCCGCAGAGCGGAGTGGTCGAGCAGGCACATAGGATCGAATCATGTCCTGCAAGTAGATGGGGGCTGTCCTGTTGGCAGCAGATCCCTCAGTGAACTGCACCACTGGTCTGCCTGCGGTCAGACCCTGACTCAGTCCAAGGGATCCCTTTACCCAGGCAACAGGGCAATCGGTCACCATTTTGAATTGCCTTGATTCGTCTGCCCTGAGAAACTGTGCCACATGTTGCACCATAGATATGCCATACCATAGAAGACAGAGGTATGCGTCAATTCAGCCATTTTGTGTAAATATGTGTCTTCCGGTACATACATCCTCAGCAGACACCTATCACACTCACACACACACACACACACACACACACACTCACACACACACGCACACACTATATGCAGTGTTTGTTAGGTAATGCTGAAGCACAAGCCGCTTCCTCCACTCTACCCCGCGCTGTGACTTCACCTTAAACTTGAAAAACATGAAATATGGATACGGTAGGAGAACAGATTTGACGTCAGCCATGCAGCACAATACAGCAGCCTGCATGTTTTATTGAGTAGTGCAGGGCAGCACTCTGCGCCATTGCATCAAGAAAAAAAAAACTTGCTTTCCAAAAAGAAAAGAATATCAAGCTTACACTGTTAGAGCAATGGGAGGGACATTTATCTATTTATCTACAAATTCTGTGGCTAAACAGAATCAATGAAAACTATCAATTCAGAGGGCCTGAAGAGATGATGAGTTTATGCACATTTTTGTGGTATGGTGGAATGAAGTGTGTGGGAATTGAGTGTGGAATGAATTGGGTGGGAACTGTGTGTGGAATGAAGTGGATGGGAACTGAGTGTGGAATGAAGTGGGTGGGAATTGAGTGTGGAATGAAGTGGGTGAGAATTGAGTGTGGAATGACGTGGGTGGGAACTGAGTGCGGAATGAAGTGGGTGAGACCTTAGTGTGGAATGAAGTGGGTGGGAACTGAGTGTGGAATGAAGTGGGTGGGAACTGAGTGTGGAATGAAGTGGGTGGGAATTGAGTGTGGAATGAAGTGGGTGGGAACTGAGTGTGGAATGAAACCAGTGCACACATATTGAAGCTTATTTTTTTGCAGCCCAAAGTACTTGAGAGTATTTGCATTTACAATAAATGTGTTTATTATCCCATATAAAATCTATAACAAAAATGTGTTAATTATAAGCCATCCTAAATAAATATATTTTTAGCAATGTGTTAAAATGGCCAAATCTGTATATTGTGTCATTTTTGTCCTGGTCAGTATTTTTGAACAAGCTGGAGTCTATCAATTGACTTTTTGCAAGACCAGTAAAAAGGCCATTGCGATAAACAAGCCTGTTTGCATGTATCAACCTCCCAGAATCTGACTGCAAAAAAAAAGTTTCTGAAATGAATAAATGCAGTATTAGTGACTGGATTAATGTGTACATTTAAGCTCAGATCAGAGTCCAACATAACCCCTAAGGTTTACATTCTAAAAGAGGCCCCTGCTTGTTTACAAGTCTTTTCTTGAGCCTTTGGACCAATATGAAGAACATATATCTTTTCCTCATTCAATTTTAGGAAGCGCCTTGATGAGATATCTTTTAAAATAAGTAGAGTTACTTATGTTGTAGTCTATTGGCCCATATATGTCTGTTTTTCTTGAATATAAACAAACATCATTGTGAGCCATTACATTGATAGCTGTTCAGTTTCATGTTGAAACTGTAGCTGATTATAGGCCTATAGCTAGGTAAGATTGTGTAAGCAAAAAGTAGCAGTTTGTCGTGTGTGTGTGTGTGTGTGACTGTGTGTGTGTGTGTGTGTGTGAGTGCGTGCATGCGTATGGGTGGAAGGGGTCTGTTGGAAGGCAGGGAGGCCCCAGAAATTTGTGAAAATATTGTGACTGCGAATGTCACAACATGGTTTTAGTCTAGGCCTGCCTCCCACTAGTGTGGTGGAGGCGAGGAACAGCTAGCAGAGGGTCTAGTTGCAGAAAAGAAAGTTGACTGTGTTTTAAATTCCGGGTGGACCACAGAGAAGACACACTTTGGGAAATCAGCCGAAGAGAAGTGTGAGTAGTGAACTCGAGAGCATCCATTACAGGGTCTGCTTTTTTCAGCGGTGGACATAACTGCAGTACTTTGCAGAAACTTTGAAAATTGCGCCATAAACAGAGATCTATTGCAGCTTCTTGCAGTTACTCAGCTTGTTTTTGGTGGATCTGAATGTACCAAAGACCTTTATCTTTTATAACTGGAACATCATACCAAAGTACTCTCCAATGTACAGTGTGGCAGGATAATGGAAATCCTATACAATGTGCCTTTAGTTGAGAATCAATCCCAGGTTTACTGAAACAAACAATGCCATGAACGTGCAAATCCAACAAGGACACTGGTGTGGGAATTGCAGTTCGCTGTTTGCTGTCTTAATTACTGGGGAAAAACATCAAACTGGATTACCACCATCTATCTCATCATGGTTTTGGCAACAAATGATTTTTGAAAAAGTAATTTTTGTCTCATTGCAGAACATTTGAGCCAAATGGGAAAGTTTCAGCCTGACAATGGACCATTTCCTAGTAGAATCGATTGTTCTTATAAGCAAACAAGGTCATTTTGGGATTGCATCAACAGCGTGATTTTTTTATTTCTTTTTTTGCGACACTTGAAGAAGAAAGGCAGTTCTTGCATTATGTAACATACCAGAGAGTACATTGTGTCCAACCTGTGTCTCCTTGTTAATAATGTAACATGGCAGCTGGGAATAGGCATAACACTGATATCAAAGTATACAGACTGTTTTAATGGTAAGATAGTATATATTTTGAGCCAACAGACTGAGGAATTCGATTTAAGGCCTTTTTTAAAGATGGGTTTCTTTTTTTATTTTAATCAAAGCACCTTCGTACAGTGGTAAGTGTCCATTGTGAAAATCTAGAAGATTTGAAGGCTGTGCATATTGTGCAAATGTTAACAAAGAATTTACAAAGAATGCACAAATGTTTACAAAGAATGGCTTTACTTTACTGAGGGTGCTTTTTGTTCCCCACTTCACCTGATGAAGACCACAGTGATCTACATGTAGTTATGAGTGAAAACGGCACATATAACTGCCCATCTGAGTGCGTGTGTGTGTGCGTGTTTGTGTGTGTGGGGGGGGGGGGGTGCCCTAATTAATCTCAGTTGTTCTTTACCTAGCACCTGAGAGACAGCCAAATTTCCTTTGAATTACATTGACAGTGTCTCTGTTAAATAACCCCAATGCATTTTAACCCACTGAGATAAAAAATGTTAACTCCTACACTACATGTTATTTACTTTACAGCTTCCTGCCAGACCCTCTCTTCTTCCCTCGTTCAGTCAGTTTCTTTGCAGTCATTTTAACACATTTCTTGTGCTGCTTCTCCATTGGAAATGCTCAGCACAGATGAGGGAAATGGCTGTGGATCCGACGCTCCACTACAGCACCAGAGGGGGTGAGTCACAATCCCAATGTAAAAGAGCTGGATGGGGATCAGTTGTTACGTAAATCTGCAGGCAGATGGTGCCTGCAAACTGATCACTTAGCAATGCCCAGGGCAAGATGCTGTGCACTGACTTTGAAAGCCTCAAAGCGTCAGTCATGAAAGAATACCATTTCCCCAGTGTACAGTAGCACCATTTAAATTGATATGTTATTAGAGTACTCCCCTGGTTTTTTTATGAATATGCTTTACAAAAATTGTATGAATTGCTCTTTGGAGGGAATTGGCTTTTTAAAGTCCTTTGTGCACAGCCAACAGAGAATTCACGGATTATTTCTACTGTCAGCAAAAGGGTCGAAAAGTAAAAATGTCATTTTTAAAAAACTGATTCGTGCTGCTGTGCTTTTATGTTTAAAGTTTATCAGAATGAAGGCGGGATCTTGAGTTGAAATTAAGGATGCGGTCAAATATAAATCAATCAGCAAAGCACACATTAATATTAATAATAAACTGTAAAGAATGTAAATTGCAAGGCTGTAATGAGTGGGAGTTTTAACAACGCTGTTGACATTCTCCCCTTATGCTTGTTTGCAATATAGTTAAATAACAATTTGGGATATTTGCACCCCTCTCCAGTTGTGGGGGGAAAATGTCGATGTCAAAGGCACTGTTTGCGGAGCAAATTGAGTTTCTGCCAGGCAAATATAATAACAATGCAAACTTATTTTGAAGGCAGGTACAGTCAGGCAGGAAGTACCGCTGGGAGCTGAGGACAAACATTGCCACTGCAGGGGGAAGGAGAACGTACATGCGGTGACTCACTGACAACTCCTGATAAACGAACATGGTGTGAACAGTGATGGTGAAGCAAGCCTTTGTAAGCCCTAAGATTTGCTACATATTCTGAGCTACATGCACTCTTAATAACTCACTGTTTTGGGGAGCAGTGATTTTTGACAGCCATTGACGGCACATGGTAAGCAAAACTATGACTCGGTTCATGAAATTAATAACTTTTACATGCACTTTTATATGTTATACAAATGCATTGAAATAAATTGCAACTAATATTAAATACAATTGAAACGGGGGAAAAAAGACAAATACTAGTAAATCTACTAGTATATTATATTACTATTAAATAAGTAACTCTTTGAATTGTATGAATACAAAAATGATTACAAAAACATGGTTCCTATGCTGGTTTCACCACAAAATTACAGTCAAACATATTAAATATTGTGCAGACATTTTAAAAAGAAAGGGCATCTTGCCCGTCGCTTTCGCAAAAACACACCACACATTCTAAGGATATTAAGAGTACACTCCAGGCAGCTGTCTTAGGCCCTGTCCACACGTGTACGGATTTTTCTGAAAATGTAGTTTTTTCCCCCTCCGTTAAAAAAAAAATCCTATCCACACGACCGGCGTTTTACAAAATATCTCCGTCCACAGGAGAACGCTAAAACGATTGCCGCATGCGCAATACACCAATTGCCATGGTAACTGATGCGCGAGTTGACGTCATGGCGTCAGCGTTTTCATAAAGCTCAGTTTTTCTTGTCCACACGAAGACAGAGAAACCGGAGTTTTGAAAAATCTCCACCTTGGAAGGCGTTTTCAAAAAGCTTCGTTTTCAGTGACCTAAAATGCCGTTTTCGTGTGGACGGGAGGCCAAAACGGAGGGAAAAAACTACTGTGGTGTGGGGATGGCTGGTTTAAGCAGCCACACCTGCCCTGGGTCAAGCTAATTAGACCTGGCCAATTAGATAATTGGCCAGGCTAATTGGACCCGGGAACAGGAGTGGCTGCACCTGTGCGTAGTGAGGTAATCAGTGCGCACAGGTTAAATCTGCCATCCCCACTCACAGAAGGGGGCCTCTGTCATGACTGTTTTACATCTGCTCATATGGCTGTACCATCTTGCCACCCTTGTAAATAAACGTGGACTGCTTGAACATCATCTCCCTGTGTCTCTGTGCTGGAGGGCCTCGTGGAAAGCCACTTCGGTGGCCTGTGGCAGGCTTGTTTGCCACAACTACGTTTTCAGAAATACCCGTATACGTGTGGACAGGGCCTTAGTCTGTCACTTTCAGAAGATCAACCCACTAAGAACAATACTATCCATATGAAAATAATTATGTGGTTGACACATTTTGACCAGTTGAAATACATTTTGTGTGCATTTATCATTGTTCATATGGGTACAAATATATAGATAGATAGATAGATAGGCACAGTTGTAAAGTTATTTCTGTACCACTTGGAAATTATTATATCACTTAGAAAGTCAATTTCTTTGTAGAAAATTTAGATTTATTGAATGCTTATTATTGGTTCATTAAGATCATGCAAGGGTTGTCCCCGTTATCATATGCTGAGTTACACAGTCATGGCACGTACATATGACTTGAATATCAAGAATTGCAGTAACACCCGAACTACAGAAAAACTGAACTGGCTTCCAGAGCACTTCTCGGCAGACTGTTTTCCACTTATCGATGCCAGATACCAATAACACGACCCATTAAGTGGACACGCCCAATGCTTTGTGAGAGGACATGACAGTCGATTGTATCTGAGAAGATCACGTTGGTCAGGAGTCAGGAAGTATAACCCACAGCAGCTATCATTTGCTCATACTTTATTTATTCAAGATGCTTCCTCACAGATCCCATAAACCCTTGCATAAGAGCCACCGTTTACCACACCGCGGTTCGCTTTCATTCCCAGCAAGCTTCCGTTGACAAAATGGCCGCCCTGCTCTCCATTAGCTGCACACCATTACATGAAATTAAATCACATATGAGCACACGCTGTAATACATCTGGCAATTATGGCTTGAAAATGGCCGATTGTTATCCGGTTAAGATGGGATTGCAAAGATCTGTTTTAGCTTAGTGGCATTAATAGTTAATGTTACATCAGCGCGTAATTAGCAAAAGGCCCTCTCACTCTCACTGGCTTACTATCAAAGGAGGCTCTTGGTTGCTCCTGGCAACAGTTCTGTAATGGCTAGTGTGCTGTGTGCCATTTTACAGCATAATGTGTGACTGCACGTTGCAGCCACTTCTAGATCTGAATGTACTATATACTAATACTGCCTCTTCTGTTGTCCACCGTTGACTTCATTAAAAGGGCAGTTATGGCTACTGTTTGGAGGTGAAGAACCTGTATACATTTTTGTTATTTTCTGCAGAAATTGAGACAACTGGTTTCTAAACTAGTCATGTCTATTGGAGACATATGAATATTGCCACTTAATTGGCAAATGACCAGAGCTGTAGATGAAAGGATTAAAAGGTTCTATTGAAAGCCTTCAATATAAATGGCACATCTACCAGAGCTCTTCTCAGCCATCATCACCAACAATATACTGTAGTTAAGCATCTGGAAACTTGGTAAGAATACTGGGTAACGTTCACAGGCATTATCTCATAATACAGCATATCATAAGTAGACAGCATTTTAGCCTAAGTACATCATACTAGCACGAAGCCTCCTGCAGAAAAAATGTAACTATTGCCTCTGTCTTAATAATGTCTGGAGTAATTAATGTTGTAATGACACCTTCTCAGTGTTTGTGTAATTTTCTTATTTGTTATGACAAAAAATAATATAATCCAACTGAATGTACCCAGAATACAGAATGTGTATAATTATTATGATTGCAATCATTAAATTGCAATTAAAATTATTGAATTAATAATAAACTAATTTAAAGTAATAAATGAACCACTCTCTGGGCTCTGAAATGTCAACTTGTAATAGGCCCATAATAGTAATTGAATTCAAATTCCATCATTTGTACATGATGCTGGGCATTCGTCCTTGCTTCTCTTCTTTTCTTTCAGGTTACTTTTAGGTAAGACAGTAAATTGAAATCGATAATTTGATACACGTAGTCTCCTTTTTATTATTCAATAGAATATGAATACCCTGCAGATTGAATATGACAGACAAAGGCTCAAGAGGTCAATGCATAATATCATTCTCCGCTTTGTTCCAACACAAAGTACTGCACTGCACTGCTGCTTGAGAGAGTCAAATGACAACTGTAATGCATGTATGTAATTTCCGGACAAATCTCGGAAAGAAGATATCCAGCAGGGCAAAGTGCCTCTTTCCTTGTCAGCCAAAGCCACATGTAAAAAAAGAAGAATAATAACCCATCTGAATCATGTTTCTATGCAAGTAAATTCAGGATGGTTTGAGGATTTCATTCAATGCAATTGTATCAACAAAAAAAAAACAGTTTATCTCACAGGTTCTGTTGTTAAAAATGTACCAATGTCGCATAATGGAACACTTACTGTTTCGGAAGGAGGCCTTATTTTCTCTCATTTCTTCACAACGGACAGAAGACATTAGTCTTCATTTCAGGCTCCTCCCGGGTCGTGAAACGGGCAAGGATTTGGGGAATGTTGGCACGCGGCCGAGATATCATTATGACCGAGGTTAACGAGAGACGCGTCCGCAGGTCAGGACTTCTGGCGCTCGCGCGGCGTGAGCGATTCATCTCAAATGAAGATAATTAGTTAATAAACCGCGGGGCGATCTGATCTCTCTGGAGCGCACGCGTCCGCCCCTGACCGCGTAACGAGCTTCCGGAACGCCGGTCCCGGCACGGGCCGCCGCCGCCGCGGCCGTAATGCGAAGCAACAGCGCATCCGACCCGCGCGCCGGGCCTGTCCGAACGGTTCAGGAAGCAGCCCGCTTCCGCGCGGGGAAGTGTCAGCTATCCGCCCGCCCCTGACCCGGACCTCCTCGCCTCACGGAAACCCCGCCGCGGGGGGATCTCACGGCGGAGGTTCCCTCGCTGACGCGCCCTCCCGTCTGACCGCATCGCGTCCCGCGGCGATGCGTGGCGGCGGCTCTGCGTACGCGAAGCGTCGCGGTGAACGATGCGGCGCGGCGGGCGACGGGAGACCGCACGCGGCCCTCGGGCTGGATCGGGAGAGTGGGAGAGTGGGAGGATCTGACGCGGACGCAGGGGGGGGAATGAGAGGAAACCTGGATCTCTCCCCGGATCTCAGCCGTTCCCCAAGCAGGTTTCGGCAAACGCGTCGTCTCACGGCTTCGAGCTGCCAGCTACCCGCGGCGCTGTCACTACACCCGCCGTAACATCTCCAGAGGAGGCGCTAGTGCTGGAGGGAGAGGAGAGGGGGCGTGGCTTGGGCGGTGCTGTCACTACACCCGCCGTAACATCTCCAGAGGAGGCTCTGGTGCTGGAGGGAGAGGAGAGGGGGCGTGGCTTGGGCGGTGCTGTCACTACACTCGCGGTAACATCTCCAGAGGAGGCGCTAGTGCTGGAGGGAGAGGAGGGGGGCGTGGCTAGGGCGACGCAGGCCCAACGCTAGCACTCCTTACCTGCACGAGGTTCCACCCTTCCAGTGACTCGGCGATGATGGAAGTTACGGACGGGCACACTCCTCCAAAGATCATTAAGTGCTTTGGACCAAAGCATATGGCATCGAAGAAGGCCCTCAGTCCTTTGGCATTGTCACACTGTAGAGAGAGAGAAGAGAGAGAGAGAGAGAGAGAGAGAGAGAGAGAGAGAGAGAGAGTGAGAGAGAGAGAGAGAGAATAAGAATGATCAAAACCCATGGATATTGTTGTTATTCTTATTATGACATCCATATAATCAATACTGTATATACATCAATGCTCATTGTGAATATACCTTGGCATGAACCATGTACTTCACTCTAAATAGCTATACCTTAAAGTTATTTTGTACATACACATTTCTTCGGGTCAGTCTACTTAGATCAGTGGTGTCCAGTCTTTTCTGAAAAGGGTTCGAGTAGGTTCATGTCTTTTGGCCCAGCACTAGATGCCTGATTCTACTTATTATGGTCTTGATTGAAGACCATTATTAGTTGATTAGTTGAACCAGGTGTTATAGTGCTGAGCTAAAACAAAGACCTGCATCTACAGTGGCCTTTTGCAGACACGACTGGCCACCCCTGCTCAAAATATACCTTCAGTTCAACATTCTGTATATCTACCTGTAAATACACCTAAAGGTTATCCAACATCCATACAAGTTCATCATCCGCACATGACATCTATGGAAGTACACAAAGGACTGATACATTTGATTTTTTAAAAACTGTTTTCTCCTCCTGGCCTCCTTTATTTGAATATACAAATCACGAGAAGCTCTCTCTGGCAACGTCTGACAAGAGGGCCTTTCCGCCATTGCAGCAGAGTCGAGACATCAGATTGCTATGGTAACGCTCTGGGCTCCTGAAACTGCAGGAGAAAATGTGGAACAGGTCTATTGATTTCCATATGAGCTGATAACTCATTTTGCCCAGATTTTCGGAGTTTGTAGGGGTATTCTTTTCCAGTAAACACTTTCTCTCACATTATTTGCGCTCCATTTCAGGGCGGCTGTTCAGGTCAGCCCCTGAGTGGTCTCGGCATCCACATTAATGAAATTCCACTTGTGATCTGACCTTGTTAACTTTGTTGGGGTTTGAATTAGTTCTCCATATGACAGTTCTACATGTGACTGTGCACTAAGGACAGTACATTTTTCAATCAGCTGCAGAAATTTTACAGCTGTATCATATGAATAAATGCACTACATGGCCAAGAGTATGTGGACACCTGACATCCAATATCTCATCCAAAACTATGGGCATTAATATAGAGTTGGTCCATCCTTTGCTGCTATTACGACCTCCACTCTTCTGGGAAAACTTTATACTTGGAGCATTGCTGCAGGGATATATGCTTCCATTCAGCCAGAGGTGCTTTAGTGAGGTCAGGCACTGATTGGACGATTATGCCTGGCTTGCAGTTGGCTTTCCAATTGTTGGATGAGGTTGATGTCAGGTCTCTGTGCAGGCCAGTCAAGGTGTTCCACACGATTCTCAACAAAACCATTTCTATATGGACCTTGCTGTGTGCCTGGGGGCACTGTCATGCTGAAACAGGAAAGGGCCTTCTCCAAACTGCTGGGGAAACACATTGTCTAGAATGTCCCTGTATGCTCTAGCATTAAGATTTGCCTTCAATTGAACTAAGGGGCCTAGCCCAAACCATGTAAAACAGCCTCAGACCAAGGGGTGTCCAGATACTTTTGGTCATATAGTGTATGTTTGAGGCATGTGGGTGAGGGGGTGGAGGGCACAAAAAGACTGCCACAGAAACCTTAGGGTAATCTTTAGTAATGTTAATATGAATATTAGCATGCCTTATTCACATGCTGGGCAGGGGTATATAACACAGGCTAATGGGAGCTTAGACATCATATAGTAGTGAAGGGCTAGCCTCAACCGAAAGACACCACATTGGTCTCCATGCTAGTACACATGGTTTATGCTTTGATGTCTATAGTAGGACTGCTATATTCTAACAGAGGGATGCAATCAACAATTTTCTTCAGAAGACACAAATGGCAAGAATCATAAATGGTAAAAATGTCCACGGTAAGCTCTAGTTCCGATGACATGACTAAAAAATCCACCATGTATTCGCTCATCTTTTTCAATGGAAGCTGAATATCAGGCTTGTGTCGCCCAGATACAGTATATATTCCTCATTTCAAAGACACACCACGCTGCCAGTCCTGCCAATCAATAGTTGTACTGTCCGACACATGCAGCCGCTTCTCTCTGTGATGAGTGCGTTCGCAGTGTCTTGTAAGCCTTGGCCGAGTTGCCATGGGAACCTGCTTGACACTTTGAACAATAAATGAGGGAAGAAGCCAGACTGCCATTGACAGCTATATTTAGCGGTGACTAGGCTTTGCATTCACAGAACTATTAATCAAAATCTATTCAGAAGCAATAGGAGGGTTAATGCAAGTCCAACTGGAGATGGATCAAAGGGGAGCAGTGTAGGAAAGAGCCGTTTGAAAAGACAGCCGTCCGTTTCATTCTGCTTAGATCTCCAGAATGTTCTGAGGGTCAAACAACGAAAAGAATGCCTTCAGAATGCCTTCAGAGCTTAAGTGTGCTTGACAGTTTGAAACAAATGAAACAGTATACCTAATTTTGGTTGTTCATTGCAAACTTGTATTGTATTCTCATATAATCTATTTACGGAAGCAATTCATTTAAAAGTTTTTTAAAAATTGTGTCCCAATCGAAATTCAAGCCAGCAAATTTCTGGTTTCCTGTACATTCATTAAGGGAAGGGTGAACATGTTAGATTAACATTCAATGGCCCATTAGGATCACTGAAAAAAGGAAGAAATATCTTCCTTATCATTAAGTTCTTGTTTTAGTTTTGTCCATAATAAGAAAGCAAGATGATTTTGTATGGGCGGTAGCTGTATCTTAAAAGGAATCAGTGGAACAGTTTACTATAAGACAAGAGCAGGACGTATCTACATTATGACTATTTAAGCCTGCATATAAATAAATTTTTCCAGATTTATCAGTAGAAGCTTTGCTGATATATTATCTGATGGGTTATGCATTCTGTCCATTTTCCAGGCAGTGCAAAATGCCTGCCTGTATATACTTGTCTGTATATTAAAATATATTGATAGAAGTAAATCCCAGAAATGTAATGTGGCCATAGAAGTTTAGTTAAAAGATGAATGAGCTGACACATTCATCTAAAGGAACCTCCCAATATGCATTTTAGAAATTATCTGATGTAGCTGACATTCAAAAAAACTATTACACTCAACAGTTTTCATCAAGCATGAAAGTTTCAAACATTCATTTCGATCCATATAACTGATTGTGTTTATATAACACCATGGATTTTAAGGTGCTTTAGGGAGGTGAGTGGGGTTTGTGCTGTGGCCAATGTCATACTGCAGCCCATGTTTTCAATAGAAAATAATACCCAAGACGCCATGTTATAGCATTGCTACTGGCAATTCACAGTATGTTTGACTACATTTCCCCAACTTTGATCTGTTCAGCTGTTCGGAGGGTATAATCTCATTGCTTCTGACTCCTGGCGCTTCAAAGAAGGCTACGGTACCTGAACACTTCCCGAGCATCAGCGCCGTCAAAGAACTTGTCAGCCGATCACAGCAGCTAAACACATCCCGGCCCAGCACGTGTGAAGCAAGGTCTGGAAAACGTCTACTGAACCAACGCTGCGCAAAAATAACACGAGAACGCAGTACGTCACTGAACGCCCCGAGCAATTTTTTTTCCCGCCCAATCAAATCTGAGGAATCGGGGAGGCGTTTCGGACCGATTAGCTCAGAGCGCAGGTCAATCCGATCGCTGTCCGCAGCTTGGGAGCGGGCCAAAACGAGAGGCCGGCCGGCGCGTGGCGCATGGGTTTTTATTGCCCGCTCCGCTCCTGGCAAGAGCCCAGGTCCCCTCGGTGGAACAGCAGCTGGAGGGAACGCACAGACCGCGCGAGACCTCGGTGCTGACCCAAGGCTGATAAGCGCTTGATGTTGCTGACGAAACAGCAGAATCAGACCCTGTTTGATGGAGTACCCGACTGATTTCGTTCACCTGACTTTACCATTTTAATATTAATATTTTAATTTCTGTTGTATTTTTTAAGTAAAATGTTAAAAAATTTAAATAGAATGTTAAAATGTTTCTAACGCACACACTCTCAAACACACATGCAGGCACACGCACATATGCGCACTCACACACACACACACACACGCACACACACAATTAATCTGGTGCCTACGGCCTACATCTTTGCTGTATTTCCGATTTCTATTTACCTTTATGCAAATGAAACCGTTGAGCGTAGCGCTCGAGTGCAGAACTGTGCATTGGATCAACTGCAACAATACAAATATGCTAATTTTCAGAAGCGCGAGTCCTCAGCGGTTAAGCACCATGTGACACAACTCCCGCTCCCCTCCTTAACCCCCGGTGAGGACGCGTGAGCCCTGAAGGCCTGGCCTTCCTGAGGAGCGGCCTGTGACTCAAAGGCTGTCGTATACACGAGAGAGACGAGCGCACGCTCACGGTTTAAACACTCCGAAAACGAGACGGAGGGCGGAAAGGAAATATTGAAATCACTCGCACAGCTTCAGCTAGTTAAGGTCTTTACCGTAGTCTCCGAGAATGGCTGTACCTGTCAAGTCCTATTTCGGTGAAGTGAGACTCCTTCACCCCCATTGTCTGCAGAGGAGTCGCCAGTTTGTCAGCTATTACAGACGTTTTACAGCGAATTCATTTGCCGCGCACCTTGAGACACTCGAGACTTCCGCGTCATGATGCACATGAAAAAGAACGAGCCATTACCAAGACATTTTCCAAGGGCATATTACCAGTGTGATGGCCAGAAATGACATTGTGACAAAACAGAAGATAATCGGGGAAAGCTATCTGTGATCAAACGTCTCTGCAGAGATGCCGGCATCGGTGGGGGACGCCTGAAGGAAATGTCAAATTACTGCACTCAAACAAGCAACCTGGGGCCTCCAGTGCTGTGGTGTGGGCCCCTGAAAAGAACATTAAAAACAAGAAAGCCTCTTATAATAGGCAGTCAACTCGATTAAAAAAAAAAAAATCTGATTGGCAAAGCTTCAAAAAGATATGTGGAAAGGTAATCGGTGGAAAAGGTAGGCCATACCATTGCCTGCAATTACTTAAGTGCCACAGTGATGCATTGCTTAACATAGCCATTATCTTTGCAGACCCAAGATATAATGCTCGAAAAATCACAGGGGCATTTCTCTCAGGGTTCGTTGTCCTGAAATTGCTCGTATTCCACACAGGGATACGGGCAGATAGCTGAAGGCAGGACAACAGGATGGTGTAAACACTCAACCCCCCGGGCATGCCACTGTTTGTCACGTCTCTGAATTGAAGGATTAGTTTGGTGCGGCAACAGCCTCGAAAGATCGCATTTCTACATGCACATACACAGCTCAGCCAAGTGGAAAACACACACACACAACGGTGCCTGGCCTTCTGTTAGCATGGCAACAGTAACCGCTCAGGGAGGCTCACGCGGCCTCGCCGTGGCAAAGCTGCACAGATGACTGCAAAGCCCCAGTGGCCTCTTTTGTCAGCCAATGCCCCGTTAATATTATGGCCTTTAAATGTCCGCCTCTGGGACTCCACGGGTTCCCCGCCATACTGGCTACACGGCATAAAGGAGGATGGAGGATCGCTCGGCACAGTCAGGGTTACTCCACCCGGATCGTCCGCACCGCTGCTGCGAAACTCAGAAGGAGCAACAGCAGATCAGGATTATAAACACGCAGCTGCAGAGGAAGGAGCAAGGAAGAGACACAGCCATTTTTCATCTGCCCATTTGAAAGCCCACTGAGGTGGAGGAGCTCTGGAACTGTTTTAAAAAAACAAGAAACGTAGATTTGGTGCACTGAAGCATATAAAAGGCACATGCATGCAAGTAGGATTCATTCTTGGTATGGAATAAACAATTCGCCAGAAGCTACACATTGTTAGCAAACTGTTTCTTTCCCCATATTTTTTTCTCCTCTATGAGTGATTACCAGTCCAGTGCCCC
Organism: Anguilla anguilla; assembly: GCF_013347855.1. Classification (NCBI taxonomy): domain Eukaryota; kingdom Metazoa; phylum Chordata; class Actinopteri; order Anguilliformes; family Anguillidae; genus Anguilla; species Anguilla anguilla. The sequence goes on along the minus strand of NC_049208.1, from coordinate 39,713,883 downwards.
TCAATGCATGTGCTCCTCTAGACTCCTTGCTCAAACGCCAGTGTATTATTTTACACACTGTACAGCACGAGATCCAGCAGCAGAAGGACAGGCACACCTCTCACTGACTGCAGCTGTCAGGAGGAACTAATGCTGCCTAACACCCTGCCCCTGGGGGAAGAAAACAAACTGCGTCCCACACCGCAAGCTCCCAGTTTTGAGTCATTTACTGCCTGCGTCACTGGTGACATCGCTGGGGGGGGTCCGTATTTTACTGGTTATTTCAGATGGTTGGCATACGTAGTTAGGAAGTCTACAAATGCAACCCAACGTGAGATCTACACCACAGCAACTAGATCTGGGGTTCCCTACCCTGCTCCTGGGGCCATCCAGTATGCGGGTTTCCGTTCCAAACATAATTGCAATTCTTGAAGTGTAACCGGTTGTTAATTGCTTTTAATTAGACACTTTCGGTGTCTAATGAGGGATTACTTACCCCCTTAATGCCACATTATGTCAGAAACAGCTATTAATGTAACAAAGAGCGAATATTCCACATTCATTTGAAGATTTTAATCAGATCAGTTCAGAGACAATGCTTTTATTTTCTGCAGTGTGCTGCGACAGATGGTTGCTTTTGAAAGAGGTTGCATCTTTAATTGATTAATCGACAATGCCCACAGCTGAAATCAGAAAAATTGAGAAGAAAAAAAAAAGCTGACAGTGTGGAGAATTGGTCACTGAAACAAACCATTAGTGGAAAATGAAGAGTTCACAAAGAATGGAGATGATTAATATCAGCATTGTGTCAAAATCTGTTTCAGTACAACTGTACGGCTTCACCTACACATATTTCCAGTAACCTTTTAACTGATCGAGGGTTTGACTGCATTGAAAGCCTAGTCATCATGTTACCTGTCACTACAGCATGAGGTCCAAACTCACAGTTGTTCCTCTGCCCAGCATATAAAAAGTTGGCTATACTAATTTAATCCTAGGATTTCTTACATTAGTAACACACAGAGGGCAGGGAACATGATTAGGAACACATGAACTAAATGAAGATAATGTTCTTTATTATGTGCAATCAAAGTCGAGGGTCTTTTAAGTAATAGCAGTGTACCATAATGCAATTTTGTACACTTGAGCAAAATTACTTAACATGAATAGCTTAAATATCAACCTGTATGAATGGATGACATGTAAAAATGTATGCTGTACAAGTCATTCAGGGTAAGACAATCTACTGAATGCCTAAATGTAAATGTAGTAGCGTTCAAAATGAAATTTTCTGTGATTAGGGAATCAATTAGGGAGCTGAGAATCCACACTGCCAACTGCCAACACGATGAACAAGCGACTGTGGTGCTGTTTCACCAGGAGCCAGTGATCCTCCCGGCAGATAACACAGATGGACTTTTCTGGACATGAATTCCTCCTGTCTGGATCATTTTCTTTTGCTCAAACTTCAAAATTGCACAGGCATCTGATATGCTCTCATAAATAGCGAGCATAGGAAAAGGGTACTGTCTGTCTCTCAACCACTTAACTGTTTATCAACCACTTAACTCTCTCTCTCTCTCTCTCTCTCTCTCTCTCTCTCTCTCTCTCCCTCTCTAGCAAGCAGCTGCATGGACTTAGAAGACTGTACCAGAGAAGACTGCACCTGAGAAGACTGTACCATAGAAGACTGCACCATAGAGGACTGCACCAGAGAATACTGCAGGGCTGGCCCAAGGAGAGGTGGGGATATGCTGCCGACTGACGCCCTCACTACAGCCAATTATTCACCGCCCTGCCCTGTTTCCGGCCACCGTCGGCCCTGGAGTAATCCGGATCCAATTCCAGACCGCACGACTGCACTCTGAACAAGTGCTTCATCTGGAAATGCCGCCAGACATCCTTGTTTAGACCGATTTTAGTTTTTAACCGTACACAGTCCACAGTTTTTAGTACTGCCCCATAAAACAAACCTGTGCAGACCCAGGATGATTTGGCATTGGAGTCTGATGAGATTAGCTCTACTCTCTGCCAGCTGTTTGCCCCAACCTGACTGCCCAGATGTTATATAATCTGGGAGCAAGCACCAATGGGCTGTCCAGCCTCTGATGACCTTAGTATGATATCAGTGTCGGGTCCACAGCTCAGGCCTCACAAAATGGGATAACCCAAACTGGCTAAACATACTGCTGTTATTAGCTGTATGTGATGAGCGGAAGGCCAGACAAGGCTTAGCGCGTAAAGCCTATTACGGGTTGTGTTCTTTACAACCCTACAAATGGGAACACACCACAACAGATACAAAAGACGACGAGAGGGGGAAAAAAAAAAACAAATCTGACTCATCACATTCCTGCCTGTGGTGAAAATGCAGGTAAATATTATTCACAGCTTCAATGTCTGCTGTAAGCCTTATAACCTGAAGCCATGCGCAGTCTAGACAGGGTTTTGACGTAATGGCTTCTGGCTCAAGATGAAAATACACATGAATCCATTAACTTTTAATGACAAAAAAAGGCTATTAGAAAACTGGTATTAAAAGCAGCCTGAATAATATATCCAGTTAATTGGTGGAAAACTGAAAACAGAGTGAAAGAGATAGATGGCAAAAGGGTAGCCCATTATCCAGTTAATTATTTCTTGGCCAGAGGTCTCCAAGCCTCCCCAAGACACTTTCTCCTCGGTGCTCGGAGCAGAGACCTGCTACTCCTGTTTTTCACAGGGGAATTGCTGTACCTAATGTATGGGGATATACTGAAACGCTCTGCCTGCAGCTCTTGGAGGCAAGCATAGGAAAAGGGGACTGTTTGTCCTTCAACCACTATCCTGATGAGGTGTATATCTGTCTCTCCCTCTCACTCTTCCTCCTCTTTTTCTCACTCTCCCTCTCCCTCCCTCCCTTTCTCTCTCCACCCTCTGTCTCTCTCTCTCTCTCTCTTTCTCTCCACGCACACATGCACACACACCCTCTTGTCTGCCACATACCCTGCTGCCCTTCGCTCAGGTGTCTTGGCAGTCCTTCATAAACCTTCCCCACATCTTGTATGCTGGACAGCACTTTACTGCAGCACGGTGCCAGGACAACAAACCATCCTATCAGCTTTCAGCAATCCTCATACCTCATACCCCCCCCCCCCCCCCCAACCACAGGATACAACAGCAGTCATCACTCCTTGTCACTCAATACATATCAAGCTTTAAAGAAAATATATAAACCAATGTATTTATCAATAAGTGTATTTCACTTTCTAAAAAGGTCAAACCAATGTATTTACCAATAAGTGCATTTCACCTTCTAAAAAGGTCAAAGGTAATATATATGGTAACATCAATTTTTGACACCCCACAGCCTCAGTGTTTGCATTTAATATGAGAATTCTGAGCAACAAAAAATTGCACCCTTGCAGCAAAAGCGCATGACTTGATGCATGGCTCTGGGCAGGACAGATTATTAGTTAAAACGCACCTCAGCCTCCTGCTGGGAAAGCCCATTTCCAGTATTTGTGCATTTTAAATGATCAGGATACAGCCGTTTATGTCTTGTAACACCACCTCCTATGATTGAGAACATTCAGCTGTCTTGTGCATTGCAAGCACAGAGGTAAAGAAGTGTGTGTGGGTGGATGTGTGTCATGGTGTCATGCAGCCTCATCACAAAAATGAATCAAATTTCTATACATTAAGTCTCGGTCTTTTCCTGGAAAAACTGAGCTTTTTTCTGTATACTGTACCAGATAACTACCAAGTAACTACCACAGACTATAAACTACAGGCAGAATGGTAAATATTGGTATAATTTAGTCAAATTGTATGTACTTCAGAAGACCTAGTTGCAAATCTCACACCGATGACAACTGGTAACCTGTAGCAACCCGGTATGGTGCTTACGCAGTTATAACTCATCTGACTGTGCCCAACTCCAAGCCTAGCTCACTCCAACAGGACTAGATTAGCTGTTTTCCCATAACTGAAGACTAATCCTGAACTCAGTTATTTTCAGCAAATGACACGACCCAGACCTGTCCTGGTGATGTCCATGCTATTGTGCTCATCCTGCACTAAGCTAATATACAATGTGAACCACCTGGTAGCCAACAGTTGTAACTGTTCAATATGAATGAATTAGGAGCAGGAAAAATTTGAAGTTGGAGTCGAATGTAAAGTATACAATAGTTGACATGTGGCTGTTTATTGTGTGACTGTATAAAGTGGAACGAGCCCAAATGCTTGAATCAGTGTGAATGCCTGAATGTCACTACAGGGCTATTCCACACAAAGGGCTAAACTCTCAGTGCTTCAAAGACAAGGCATCTGTGCCACTTTTGTACTAGTTTTCAAATGAATGTGCATGTTCACGAGTACTGTATGCATGTGCTTGTCTGTAAAGAAATGTGAAATTACCATCTTGGAAAAAAGCAATATCTTTAAATCACATTTGTTTCTCGTTTTCATGAAAACAATATTTATGACAGCCAAACTACATTAAAATGTGCATTTAAGTGCAATGATTAAGCTTTTTGATTGAATCCAAGTCCTAGAATATTCCACAGTCTGTCTGGAAGTAGCACCCCTGTTTTATCAATACCATACGTAGCTGATATCCCTGCCTGTACTGGACCTACCTTAACAGTCCAGAGGTAGCGTCAGCCTATCACTCAGCACCTGTGCTGTGCTCCGCCCCCATATCACGACACTGACCAATCAGCTGCGGGCTGGAGCAATAAGTACTGCAGTAACAAACGTCATTCATCAAGCTGCTTCTTTGTGAAAGACACAGCTCTACTGAGGCAGAAAGCTCAGCTGTACAGCTATATTGCACTATGACACTTGCTGCCCTGAGTCTAGCCTGACCATCAGTCTTGAATCCTCTGTTAACCCCTTATGGTCCAGTGTGGTTGCTGAATTCTGAACTTGCTGCAATCAAAGCTGTTCTCCTTCCACCTTAAAAGTTGTTCCCAAGAGAACACTGAGTGAGGTCTGTTTTAGAAAAGGAAGTGCTGATATATTCATAGTACGTGTCCTGTGCTGTCTGAAGCTGCATACTACCAATCCTCAGTTCCTCCGATAAGGACACAGGACAGATAGGTCGTCCTTTCTAAGAAGCCGTTGATAGCAGAGGCACTGCTGAAATTTATTAAATGTATGTCTAGACCACATAAACCCTGTAAGATGTGACGTCCTTACAGAAAACACGCAGCTCTATTTTTTGTTTCGTCTTTTCTCGGAAGCAAACACCTTAGAGTGGTGCCAGTCACTGTGAAGAGAGAGAGAGACAAAGAGACAGAGAGTGAAATAGAGAGACAGAGAGAGAGAGAGAGAGAGAGATGAGCAAGCTGAAGTAACATGGGGCCAGGGATGAAGGGCAGTAGAGAAGTGCATAAGCAAATTACCAGCAATACCCTTGTGGGGAGGTGGAGGGACACCCTGCAGCACATTAGCCTGTGGAGGGGTGTGGGTGCTGCCTTAGGACATGCTCACTGTGATAGGGGTGCTGGAGCCTATCCCGGCATACATTTGGTAAGAGGCAAGAATACACCCTGGACAGTTCACCAGTCCATTGCAGGGCACACACATACCATTCACTCACACACTCATACCTATGGGCAATTTAGCATCTCCAGTTAGCCCATCTGCATGTCTGGACTGTGAGAAGAAACCAGAGTACCCGGAGGAAACCCATGCGGACACGGGGAGAACATGCTAACTTCACACAGAAAACAGAAAGGCCCCGGCCAGGACCTTCTTGCTGTGAGGCGACAGTGCTACCCACTGCACCACCAAGCTGAACTTCATATGCCGTGTTAGTGAAGGAAAACAAGTATAGTACTTATTAACTAAGTCAAAGGTAAAAACATAATTAATGGTTTCATATTTCAGTACATTTTGCTACCATATATTAAGATATACCTGTCTACCTCTCCTTTGTAAAAATTGGACAATATGCATGAAATGGTGCAAAAAGACAGTAACGGATATTTTTGGAGACAATCGTCCCACGTTCAATGTCACTGAGGTCTTATTCTTAGAGCCAAGATAGCATCAACTGGCAACAAAGCCTGTCCAGAATTTTTGTGCGTGACCCTATGCATTCTGGGAAGTTATTTACTTAAATTTACTGGTCCCATTTTTGTCTGCTATTTGTATGTATCACTTTTTGTAAGGAGCCACCCTTAATGCAGCTGGGTCCTCTCACACCACTGGTGAAAACACAGAACATGATAGCGGGAATATTGAATCTCTGAGTTCTGAATGTGCGTGTTCAATGCACTCTTTTCCAGGATCAAATATGGAACCCTTCATCAGTCCGAGCACAGAAACCTCTATCATACTGTCATTGTCTCCGATACTGCATTAACACTGGTGGTTTTGTAATTACCTGCTCTAAACAAACTTTCGTGCCTCCTTTGTTCCAGTTGTTTCTGGCAAATAATGCTAAATTAAACAATGGCTAACAGGTGCAAAGAATGCAAGATTATGCAAAACAATCTGCAATTTATATGACTTGGGTAGCAGGGCTGTGTAGACTGAGTTTTGGAGAGCCATTGTCCATCTGTGATTGGGAAGAACACAATGATTGATGCCAATGACAGCAAATCCGCCAGGGCAGACAAAAGGCTTGTTACGGCAGAGCAACGTGGTCTAAGTTTGGGAATGCTGTAATGTTTTCTCTGAAAAACAACGTTTGACATGGTATTAAAGCATGTTGCTTCTAACTGGTATTCAGTGAAGGCCTTTTAGAGTTGCTTCTCTTTAAAAAAAGAAAAGGAAAGTGCTTCAAGTGCCAGAAAATGTGTCTCCGCATCTCCACTGCGCAACAGGAATGATTAGAGGAATGCTGCAGCAGAGGCCGGCAATTGGACAATTCCGTCTAGTTTGAAGAGATGATGTCTGAAATGGTGTTGCCATAGCTACACAGAGAGTGGTGGCAGCGAAAGGAAAATTAATTTGGATATGAGGCCAGGGCACAAAGAAAACACAATTTCTTAAAAGGAGGAGGAATCGGTGGCATCATTTGCATGTTTTCTTAGGAGGTCCCCACCTGGACATGTATTGAATTTTCCTAATTCTGTAGATCAACTTCAGATTGATTGAAAATCCACAAAAATAAAGAGGTCTAATTGTCAAGGAAACCCCTGTTTCAGGTTCTGTCAGTTTCATTGGGAGCAACAACCTTCCTAGAAAATGTTTAAGTATAACATCAAAGTATAACAGGAAACTACAGACAGGTTTCCGGAAGGCCTTTTTGTGCTGTTTCAAACAGTATTATTCTTGGTAGCGTTACCTCCGGAATAAAAATGGAGCTGGCTGACGTGTGTACTGTCCCATCTTGCAATCAAATATTTAATTCACATACTGTTTCCCTGACATCATCGGTTGAGGGAACTACTAAAGTAGGTCATAAAGCCTTTTAGCCAAACTCCTCCTATACGACATCAAAAATGCATAAAACACAACTCACTGGGCTATTTAAAAAGTATTAAAAGGAGAAAGTACAGTTTGTTGCATTTTTTTTTTCTCATTTTTGTTTTTTAACAGGCATATGTCTGTTTTTTTTTGTTTTGTTTTTTTGCAATGAAGTTGTTTCCCTTTCAGACACATAATATTCTAAAAATTAATGTTTGAATGTGACAGGTAATGGACCTTAATTACACCACAACTAAAGCTCAGATCCTACAGCCAAATGATATTAGACTATTGTCCACATTGTGTCTGTTCCAATGGTGTGAAATTCCCCAAAACAACAGTGGGGATTGTTTCTCTTCCTGCTCGTAGGGATGGTGCTGAATACAAACGCCATATTTGGCAGCGCTTGAGTAATGCGTTCTCTCCGAATGCTCCCTCCTCCCGAATTTGGCCAATATTATTCTGATTCGGCTCTTTTTCCTTTTTTTCACACCTCTTTAATGCGATTCGCTCAGAGGTCAGCACCAAGCTTCTCAGTTCGACACACACAGACCTGCAGAAAGACAGCGAGTGAGAGTTTCCCTTAACACTAGATAGGCCAGAGTGACGCCATGGACCTTCGGGGGCTTTAAAATTAAAATTAATCCAATGCCGTAAATGCTTTATTCTTCTCCTTCCACAACTTTCCTAAACATTTGGGATTAAAAAATTTTTTTTTTGTTTTTTTTAATTTTTTTTTTAATCAACTTACAAAAAATGCAGGCAGTTTGTGCCATTTTGTTCACAAAACCCCCCGGCCAGACAATAGGCAGGTGCTTTTACCCAGGTGCTAATGTGTTGCCGTCTACTCCACTATTCAGCAAATGCATGACCGGCACTTTGGTTAGAATTTCCCAATCAAGAGCAATCAAAACTAATTTTGCACATACGATCGCACACAATTCATTCACTGCAATCGTGTGATGAAGTTGATACAGCCTGTAGGGTGGGAATGAATAACTGTGGACGCTATAGAAATGATAGGCTTACTCGGCGAAGCTAAAGCCATTTGCATATTTTTGAGTTTTCACTGAAACTGAGACTCTGAATAAACGGAATGGTGCAGCTACATGACAACTGTGTTAAATATAACCAATTTGTGTGCATCCGGTCCCAGCCTCCAAAGTGTACATTCTCTGTGGAATCGATAAGAGAAGAGCAACGGTACATAGGCTATGCAAAGGCGCACTTCAAGGAGGAGGGAGAAATGTGCTGAATTCATTATGACTGAAGAAATTACGTTTGGAAAAATATTGCACTTTCTATTTAACTACTATGTCCATTTTTTATTTCATTAGGAGTTCATAGCATACAGTACTTCATAATGAAAATCGAGAACTATTTTTTGAATTATAAAAGCATTTTTACAGTTTATAATTGACTTCAGTGTCCCTCGGGTAGGGGTGGTGGTGGTGGGGTTCATGCAGTTTTGATTTATAAATACATTTTGCCTGTGTTTGAAAATTGATATGACTGTTAGTTTACCTCAGTGTTACAAAAGCCTGTTTTGGCTATTGAACATACAGGTCATTGTTTGTTAAATACAGCTTTAAAAAAGCAAATTACCGGTTGTTAAACTGGATTATAATTGATGTCATTGTAAAACTGTGTCTTTAATGATTTAATATCTCAACAATAGCAGTGCCAGTGATTATAATGGCATTTTATACAGCTTCTGTTTTATTGTGTACACGCTAAACTCCACCAATTCCAGTTTACGCCATGCCCATTTCTGGTTTTATCCAAATACAAGTACAAAAACGAATAATTTTGTTGTTTGAACAAATACAGACACAAGAATAGTGGCATCTCTCTTCGCACCTACCTGCTCTTATTTTCATCTCTTCCTGAATGATACATAACCAAACTCACGATATTGATTTTCTTCTCAAACTTCGAGGGCTGGCAAAGCATTTGTCAAGGCATGGAGCTTAATACTCTAAATGCCTAGAATCTGGCTCACATTATCAAACGGCGCAAATCAAATATGAGCTCTGAGTCAGACCTTGGAATCTGTCTTGCACCCACTCTGAATCTTTCAGCTGGTGCGTTCCAGAGCTATAAAGTTCCCACTCAAGTAGATGCAGAAATTTAAGAAATGGCTGACTCCTTTGCCTTGTAGCATGATGCTCCTCTGGGGCATCGAATAGTTGCACTTCAATGCTTTTGTTGCACCCAGTGAAGGACCCACATTAATACACTGATACAGTCCTACATTCACACACACAATGCAGTCCTCCAGCTTTGACTTTTGTCACAGTCTAATGGCTTATTTTCACATTGTGATTGTGACTGTTGTCATTACTCTTGCAAATGGGGTCACGATAATTGTCCAAAAATACAGCCAGGGATATTATAGCATTATTAAAACAGTAGTACTAAGATAGACTGTTTGGCTGTTCTTTTGCAGGACGACTGCATTGTACTTTGATTTTGCTTTGATTTACTGCTCTGTATAAAGACTTAGATAATATAAATATGCACTCATTTATCCTGATTTTTTCACATCATTCTTCTGTATACCTTAATTTCTGTATTTCATTTTTTTCATGCTATTTCATGCTTGTGAAGGTAAACTGAGAGAACAGTTTTTCTACTTATTTGGCTTTGAGGTGTGTATTGGGTTTGTATGGAATTCTAATAGCTTTTGTTGTCCTATGACGTTTTTAATCAAGATTACTAACTTGTATTACCTCTGGCTTCAAGACAGATTTTTCATTATTATATGACTTTTCATTTCATTTCATGTATTTCAATATTTTGACAACAAAAACTAAACTGCGTATGCCCTCTAATATCCCGTATCCCTTACTAATTCTAAAAATAACTTTTGTCAGAATCTCTTAGCAGCATTTCTCTTGCTCCCTCATCAATCAAATGGTAAATGGACTGCATTTATATAGCGCTTTTATCCAAAGCGCTTTACAATTGATGCCTCTCATTCACACACACACTCACACACCGACGGTGAAAGGCTGCCGTGCAAGGTACCAATCAGCTCGTTGGGAGCAATTAGGGGTTAGGTGTCTTGCTCAGGGACACTTCGACACGCACAGGGTGGGGGGATCGAACCGGCAACCCTCCGACTGCCAGACAACCGCTCTTACCTCCTGAGCTATGTCGCCCCATAAACAAATGCCAAGGATAGAAAAGGATGCTAATGACGAGTCTGAGACAGTGAGGTTTAGCAAGCTGGGCTTTAGCAGGGTTACTGCGAAATGCCACCTGTAGCCGAGGTCACGTCAGCCCGCGGGCAGTCGCGCACACACACGCGCGTTGCGGGCTGCTGTGCGCAGCGCACCGCCTGTGCCGTCTGCGTACGGTACACAGAGGAAATAAGCTTTCCGGCGGGGTTTCCCTGGGGACGGGGCGAAATGGAGCTCGGCGCGGCACGCACTGCCGCCGCCGCCGAAGAGCGCCCCGCTGTCTTCATCACACCACATTTGCACCGTCATCGCCTAGCGTGCATGTGATCACACCATGTCATGAGCGGCAGCGGTGATGCGCAACTTGGGGAAGGGCTCAAACATGTGGTTGAAAAGATATTTGGTACCGTTGAAACACCCTCACTTTCCAAGGAATTCTCCCACATTTAAAAAGGCAGCGCTCAGTCTCACCATTTAGAATGACTGGAAACAAAGACATATTTTTGCTTGATCTGACTCTGCACGCCACAAATTTTAGATTTGTCATCAGACAGTTCGCATGTGGTCAAAGTGCACATTCTCTGCTTTTATTGAAGGGCATTTTATACACTTAGGTTTCACCATGTAGGATAGGGGTCCTCAATCTTATCTAGAAAGGGCCGGTGTGGGTGCAGGCTTACATTCCAACCAAGCAGTTACACACCTGATTCCACTAATCAAGGTCCTTAGCAAAGACTCTAGTGGTTGATCAGTAGAATCAGGTGTGCAACTGCTTGGTTGGAATGAAAGCCAGCACCCACACCGGCCCTTTCTGGATAAGATTGAGGACCCCCCGATTTTGTAGGAATTTGATCCCTTTTTATATATAGCCACCCCCCCCCCCCCATTTCAGGGCCCATGCTGTTATAAAACGCAGTGAGGAAATTCTAATTTGCAAATACACAGTGAAATTCAGTTTTATTATGCATGCTTCATTCAATGATATCCCAAGATGTCTGGAGCATTGTTCACTTATAGACTCATTTCAGGGACCTGAGAATAGTTTTAAAAGAACATGATGGTATCTGGATTACTCCAGCAGAATTGGTACACCTAGTTCAGCAATATCCACGAGAAAACCATGAGCGTGCTTTTGGAAAACAGACTATTAAGTGTACAGCTTTTTTCATTTCACTGGGGTGGTTAGTGGGCAGACAAGCTGGATTTATGGTGTAGAATGCAGTATATTTGGAGGCTCTTTCATTGGCACATCTTCAGCACGCAGATGTAGCCTCTCACAGGAACTGCCCCTCAACTGACAACGAGGCAGCTTCCGGAGTGAACACAGGCACATTTAGGATCTTTCCCTCGTAAGAATTCTCAAAGTTACGCATTTCACGCCAAAAAGTAAATTCAAACCAAAACCTCAGCTGTTGCAGCTGATGATTTTCGTATGGCATGGCCCATGAGGGACAAGTACAAATTCTGTTGACTGAGAACCTGCCTGCAGAAAACTCGACATCAATCATACCGAGACTGTACACACCTGCCTCAAGTCAATGTTCCCTGGTCGAAGTGTACTGACTTACCACATGCTAGGCTTGTGAATGCCACAGGAGAGTGATATCGCTTCCTTAAAATACACTTCAAGTTTTTTGCTGTTTTACTCTCGCTTCAGTACGGATTTTCTTTTTCCAGTGCACTGATTTCCTCCCATTTTATTAATTGTAGAGAGGACTTCAATATTGCAAATTTGTTGGATGGTACCTTTGGTACAAAATGATAGCCAAGCTCTTTCTTACATATATTTATTTTTGAGAAAAAGATCTGATTGATGTAAATGGGGAACAACATTTTGTTCTGTCCATTTGGGGAACCATCTTTCAATACAATTTTTTATTCATCACTGTGGAATTCCAGATCATAATTGTTGGCCTTCTTTTCATTGAAAAATAAACAGAGCTATACAGTGCTGTACCTATACTGGAGAATTGTACTATGAAGCCGATTGTTAAAGGCAAACCTGCAGCCATGAAATGGGCAGAAGTTGTTATTGCCCAGTGCCAATCAAAACCCTCAGTCCCTCCCTGGGCAAAGCAATGATCAATTAAGAGCTGCCAATTGGGATGGGCTATGTCAGGATTCAGTTCCAGGCTGTGCGGCGCACCATCGCTCTGAGGGTTAGCATTGCAGGTAGACACACCACTCCATAGCTCCCAGGCCTGTTCTGACTTTGCCTTGATAGGCTTTGGCTTGATGGGCGGCAGTGTAGTATAATGGCTAAGGAGTTGGTCTTGTAACCTAAAGGTCGCATGTTCGATTCCCCGGTAGGACCCTGCCGTTGTACCCTTGAGCAAGGTACTTAACCTGCATTGCTCCATACTGTATCCAGCTGTATAAATGGATGAAAATGTAAGTCGCTCTGGATAAGAGTGTCTGCTAAATGCCTGTAATGTAATGTAATGTAATGCTGTCACTAGCACACATCCCTTGAATGCCATTCGTGAAGGGCCCTCCCTTGGTTCTGGTAAGAACCTGTAGAGATCCTGTAGTATTTAGTAGGGCCTATGCAGAGATTCATTTAAAACAGATAATAAAGAGACACTAGACAGAAAGCTAAAATATGATGAAGGTCAATACAATCCTAATATTTATTAATTTATCTATTCATTCATTCATTCATTCATTTACTTGCTGATTTAGTTGAATGGGACAGTGCACACCAGTCATCACTTCAGCAGTTGGATAAAAGTATAGAGTGCCATTGTTAGCTAAACAGCTAATTTCTACTGGGAGATAGTGTCAGTAGTTAAGCCAAGGTAGATGTAAGTAAGCATTACTAATTTGCGTGGAAAGACAGTAATTTATCATGTGTATACAGGGTTAATTGCATTTTAATCATCAGCATTGGAGCTGAGGCAACGACTTCCTAATCTACTAATTGCAAGGGAAAAGGTCTAATTAGCACCAAAGCTCAATTAAGAAGTTGTGATATCAGAGATCTCAGGCCTGACTTTTGCAAAAAAAAAAAAAAAAAAAAAAACTTTACTTTGATTCAAGCTACACTGATCTATGGTGCAGAACCTAAACACGTGCATTAAAAAAAAATCCTAATTGAGAAAGATGTTCTTTTAAACTAGCCGTAAGATTGAGCAACATTAGGTGATTTCGATGGAACAGCTTAAAATTTTTGCTCCAAGGTTCCCTTGTAACATTCTATTTAAACTCGCAGATACAATCTGGCTAGTGTCTGTGTTTCATTCTATATCAGCTGCGGTGCTAATATGCCTAAGTATCAGTGAAAACAGTGTCTGCAGTCATTCCATAGCAGACCCATATGTTTGCCTTTTCCAGCAACAGTAATTCAACGGTTAGGGTCAACCTCGTATATCATCCAGTCCAACAGATCTACAAACGGCTGATGGTAAAGGCTGCTCTGAAATCCAATATGGACCGACTCTTAAGCATCATAGCTTTGAGTACAGAATAGCAGATAATTCATTTTGTTGATTGAATAGCAGGTCCTTGATTGAATTTAAAATTGATTTTTTATCACGCTCCCTCCAGTGTTGGAGTGCCACCATCCAGGGCGGATACACGGAATGCCCTGCTTCTCTCGACCGGGAGGTCAACGTCAGCGCTGCTCCTCGTTTTTTTATTTCTCCCCCGAATCGATGGGAATGCTTTCTTTCCTGTCAGTACATATGCCAAGGCGACGCTAGCATACATTACAGAAGACTCTGAAGTGAAATCTGCGCGTTGCCAAGGGAGTTGATTCGAGCTGGGAGAGGAGGGGGGGGGGGGACGTTACATTAGCGGTGTGGGAGGAGGAGGTGCGTGGGCACAGACACAGATTGGCGGGAGAGCACAGAGAACTCCTGCTTCTCTCTCCCTCTCCCTCTCTCTCTCTCTCTCTCTCTCCTCCTGCTTCCTCGTCTCCGCGGCTCAGGAGCAGGACCTAAAAAGGGGCGAAGCTGGCTAGCTTTCATCTCCCGGCTCTATCCCTGGCAGGCGCCTGTGTTTAATAAGGCCCGTAATCATTAGAGCGGGAAGGTAGCGCAGCCGCGCGCAGGGCTGCCCGAGGGCTCGTCTCGCAGCGGAACAAAGCGGGACGCCGATCCTTTTAGGGCGTCCGCGCCGATGTACGGACGCGCCTCACCGTTAGAGGAGCGAGACGAGGCACGCCGTGGCGCACGTCAGGGAGTTTTGAGGTTTTCGTGACAGGCAGGAGCTGTGAAGTTACATGGAGTCCCCCGTATGATGCCACATCATTTACAGCCACAGAGAAACTGTAAAGGGGCTAACTCCATTTTGCTCGTCAGGAAATAAACTGATCATTTTCACTGAATAACGTTGAAGATCGGCCATCGTCCACCAATGAGCACGCGCGCACTCGCCTTTTCTTTTGAATTCAGGAAAAAAAAAAAGGTTGAAGTCTACGGAGCCTCGATATGGCTGCTACAGTTGTTTCCATGACGACAGCATTTGCTATTTCACAAATGGACCTTATAAAAAATAAAAAAAAATCTCAAATTTAATTTGCATACTTCCAGAATGTCTGATTTCTCTCAGGACGAGCCCTCCCCCCCCCCCCCCCCGTGCAATTACATGCCTGTGGTGCTGAGGCGAATTGAAACCATGAGGTGCACTGAAATTGGCGTTTTTTTTTATTTTCTTTTTTTTTGTTTTGTTATATTTTGTTTTCTTCCAGGGATAGCTGCAGACACAGTTCTTTCGAACACCCCTCCTACCCCCCCCGCCCCGCAGGAAGCATGCTGCCTATTTTGAATCATGCACAGCCCATTTGAACAGCTAATTTGAGCTGTCTAAACACGGTGCGAGGCATGCGTGATTTACCTAAGCTCCTGTTTTTTTCCCATGGGTTTTACGCACAGCCATTATTTATATTTCCTGACATGTAGGTCAAATCCACATAATTTAATTCTCTGCGCAAGACAGCGGGGGTTTCGCGCCATTAATAACCTTACGTAACGAGACGTGCAAAAAAGTGAACAATCTATCTCTCCGCCGGTCGCACGGCTCTGTGGGAAACACCCACGGGTTATGCTAATGCGCTCGTGAGGGGATATCTGCTGCAAGGAGAAAAACGCACCGGAATCTCTGTCCTGGAAGAAAAAGACGAAGCCGAAGACGCCAAACCCTAGCGTCTCCCTGAGCGCGCGCACGGGGGCGCGTTCCCCTCCGCGGGGAGCCGGGCGCAGGCGCGTTCTCCGCAGGGCCGCTCGCAGGACCCCGCGCGCTGCGCTTAGCGTCTGCGCAGCCGGGCGGAAGCGGTAATACTGCGCGAAATTAAAAACCGTCCCTGCGATTAACCTGGAGCTTTCAGGGAAACGCGCCTGGTTAAAAATACATCCAGTGCGCCGCCCTAAGCCTCCGTATCAGTCCCATATATAAGTAATGAAGGTTCTCAGCAACGGCATTTTTATAAATAAAAAAAATAAAGCACTTTGAATGCCACGGCACTCCAGAACTTACGCTCCTAAAACGGCCTTTTTTCCGTACGCGGCTTATTCATCCGCTGAATCATAGCGCTGAGGGTCCCTTCACATCCCCTGCACACAACCCACACCGACTGATCTCACCACATTAAAGCCCCTACTTATCGTTTGCGATTCGCCGGTTATCCTGGTCCGGTTCGGTTTTTAAATCCCATTGGTTGCGCCACGAGGGGGGTCATGACGCGCCGGGTCAGAGAGCGCCGCATCGCACGGGGGCCGCCAGCCCTGGGCGTGACCGCAGCGCCACACGCAAAAGCCGGGGGGGTATGGCGAGGGTAACGGGGGATTCCCCCGAATCGAGTGACCAGACACATACAGACGCGTTCTGTGGGAGGAGCACGTATTCAAAAGCAAACTACCAATGATCTACTTCAAACCGATTCGAAATGATCACGTGTCTTTTCGACACGTATTCATTCTATTCATCTGCTCCTTGCACAACTTCCCAAATGGCATCTTCGATTCGGCCGCCGCGCGCCTGCAGTTTACGGACGGTGATTCGAATGGGAAAATGGACTCGGACGCCCAGGCGTGCCCGCTAATGGACGTCTGGGTGAACATTAGGAGTCTGAAACGTAATGTGTTCTGTTCCCCAGTGGTAAGAGGCAGAGTCGTGTCTGCAACATTTAAATCAACGCAGAGCGATTCGCAGTGGCAGTGTTTCCACGGAGATCAGCTTACTGTTGACACGCTGCATTATCCCTTTCTCATTCGACCTGCCTCGTACGTATTGCCCAACCTTACGGGTTCATGAATGCCAAGCCTCAAACGCATTCTTTCACATCACGGTTCTGAACAACACTGAATATGTGCTGTACCCACAAAAGAAAAGAAAGAATCTCAGAACCTTACGATTTTATAAATAAATCAGTAAATGAGACATGAGAGGGTGAGATGATGCATTAACGTTTCTATATGAAATGTTGAAGTCTCGAAGCAAGAGAGAGTGAGCTCAGAAACTGCTCTGGGTGTATTTTTCTCGACAGAGGTGTCATTAGAGCTTGAGGTCTTCTTGCTCACTGGTCTGGAATCTGCATAAGAGCAGGGACCTCTGTCATCTGCCAAGGCAGCAAGGCAGAGTCTATCCGGTCCAGCTGACTTACAGCCACAAGCCAACCTTTCACTTTCACAGGACCATGTAGCCTTGCTGAGAAGGTTCAGCGCAAACCGGACCACCCGCCGTGCTCTGCACTCCACCCTTCTTTCCTCACACAAGCCTTCTGCGACACAAGGCAAATACATTATACCCACGGCACAGAGCTTTCTGGCACACGCATGCAATACCCTCACTCTGCATATTGCACCATTGCACTGGGTGAAATCTGGCCTCTGTTTGCGTACGCTCTCCTTGCTTTGGCTACTGTTAAATTAATGTTGAAACAGTAAGCGATAGGCAAATGGCATAGCATGTTGGGGAACTATGGAAGCCATGCTGCTGTTTCCTGCCATGGGGGGGGGGGGGTTTGGAGAGAGGAGGTGCCTAGTGCTGTGTTTGCACAGCGCACATAAGGAAGTGAAGTGAAGCAGAAGCATTGGGTTGAATTGAACTGAGCTAAAAATAAACATGCTATAGACCACAGGAACAAAATGAGTGGACTCCCATTTCAGTGGGCGGATTTCATGTGAGACAACTATCAGTCCCTTGATTCAAGCCGAGGCTTCTTATGTTACTGGACTCGGTTGGAGAAGTCCTCAAAATGCACAATGTTAGGGGGAGCCCCTCACTGTTCAGTAAAGCTCACACTGTGAATATAATAATAATAATAATAATAATAATAATAATATAATTATATAGCACCTTTCATACATAAAATGCAGCTCAAAGTGCTTCACATAAAATGAGAATAACAAAAATATTTAATAAAAAACAAGAACACAAATAAGATAGTGAAGAAATGAAAAGTTAACTAAAGGTATAAAAACACAAACACAAATAAGACAGTGAGATCATTAAGAGCAAACTAAGGATAGGCTAGGGTAAGGATAGGCTAGAGTATCCTTACCCTAGTTATTAAATTGTTAAAATGTCTTGTAATAGCCCAATGCCTCTATTACCTTTATTTTGAGTTCCTGTCCCTGTCCCTGTTATTTGGTTCCTGTCCCTTATTTTGTTTATGGCATAATATTCCTTGAGAAAACATACATACATATATACATATATAATACATCTGCCCTTACATAAAATTCATTTGAGCTCTTAAATGAACCCTTTGTAGGCCCCCATGGGTTTTCATGATGGGAAGAATTGGTCCAAATCGCAGAATTTAGTACTTAATGTAGAATCCAGTAATTGATAGGCAATGCAGTGAATGTTGAAAATAGCAGCGTGCTTCATTGAAATGCATTTAATTTCATGCACTGCGTGAAACTGTGAATTATGATGGCCTGCAACACAAAATGTAATGACGCAATAGGCAGTGGAAAGCTAAGTGCCCTCTGCTGGTGAAACTTACAATCTGCCCCCAAGCCTGCTGCAAAGGCTTCAAAGCCCTTGAAAAAGCTTAACGCTATCATACCCATATGTACACTATCATAGAGCGTACATAGGACCTGGAGAGGGTAGGAGGGGCCAGGCGGTGAAGCCTAGGAAGTAACAGGAAACTACTGCCTCTACTGTGCATGCTTGAGGGCAAAAGTGCTTTCTGCCCATTGAATTCAATGTAGAAACCCAAGGTGATTTAACAACCAAAGAAAAAACCCCATCCCATCCACTTTAATGGGAGCTCCAATGTTTTGCCCTCAACACACGCAGTACAGGCTCACTTCCAGGACTTCACAAGCTTAGGTTAGCCGAAGGCGTGCCTGCCTGTCTAGTTAATATGAATGTCTATGATCATACCACACCAAGCTCATTCATTTTACTGTAAATAACTGCCAACTGCCATCACACATTCAAAAGACACACTGCTGTTAATGAGGGGCCCCTCCCACTCCCCCTCCCTTTTCTTCCCTCCAGCTCCATTTAGATTTTTTTTCAATCTCAGTTTCATGTCATGCACGTCAGCACAAAGTGTTTTTAATTTCAAAATAAAAGTTTGGCACAACTGATTTAATAAAATGAATACAGTACAAAAATAAATAAATATAAGTCAAATAAGATAATCAAGGAAGAAAAAAATCTGGGAAAATAAAGGTAAGAAATTCAACATCAGGAAGGAAAATAAAATACATTTTACAGGGTGCTATTTTTGTGACTGCACAGGGTGTGGTTACTAGCATAAGCAGAGGAGAATCAACGTATTACACCTCCCTCCTCATTAATTGTGAGCATTTGACCCTGTAAATCAATGCATATTTGACCACTCGCGTCACCAGCGGTTAAGAGTGTAGGGGCTTTGCTAAATGAGAACACATGACACTTTGACCCCCAAATGCCAGTCAATCCCACACCAGTAATGAAACCCCACCTTCTCTGTGGGAACCATGGCCTCATCTCTCCTGTCATAAGTCTATGGAGACAACGCTCTGATTGCCCCAAGTCCCCCCCCCCCCCCCCCCCCCCCCACCCCCCACCCCCCCAAGCAGGAACACATAATCTGACCAAGAGCCAAATCTTCAGATTAGATACAGAGACACAGTACTGAGAGAAAGTTAGAAGGCACTAAGCCCTCACTTCTAATTCTTATCAGTGCCAGCTCTCCATTTCTGAACTGAATATTTCTTACATCTAATGCAGATTTTTTTTTCTCTTTGTCTACTGTCAATTGTAAAGGTTAGTCACTAATATTGCGAACAGAAATGATGTCCTGTGCGTTCGGAAACCCCTTCGCAAGACGTGAATATTTCAGCATTCTTGAAAAGGTCATGGCTGCTACAGTCTATTATTTTGCCATTTAGCCAGCAGCAGCCATGCTATTTCACATGCTAGACATAAACCCCTTTGTGTATTCCTTTAATGTGTAAAATAACAAAGCTGTCACGTGCTATTTGCCTTGGGCAGTTTTTTTTTTTTTCAGATGCTACAAAGTGCTTCGTGTTTTCTGAAGGGAGCCAAATGTTGCTGCGAAGGAAATTCACCGTACAGAACATTTAATGCAAAACAACTGCGTCACAAAAATTCAGTAAGTTTTGAAGGCAGGACTATAACTAATCATTCAGATGTGTAAAATATACACGCATTTCTGTAAACATTTTTTGCTCATCTTGAAAAGCTGGCTCAGAATTATCAGACATAAATTTAAAACGTATAATTTCACAACTTTCTTTATTGAACTTCATCAACTTAGCTCAATTTGCCTAAAAATAACAATGCTGTATTTCTAGAGTGCATAGTTTAGCCTACACTTCAGTGTTTGGCACGAAGACTTTTTCTTCACTGCCAATATTTTTTATCAGTTACGCTGGCTTTCCAATGTCGATATCTTCTTTTGTCACTCCCAAAAGATTTTTTTTTTTTTTTTTTCGCAATGGAGAGCGAAACCTGTTTTCTTTTCCTTCTGTGTACTGCACCTCCAATCACGTTAGTAATTATTGCAGTATCTCTCTTTGATTGTTTTCACAGCATGAACACCTTATTGCAAAGCTTGGCTGAATAATTCAGATATATTCCAGTATGGGCCCTGAGAAATTGAAGACACATTTCTGTAATTTGAAAGCATTTTTTTTTTTTAAAAGGAGTCTGTGTCATTCTTGTAGTAAGGATAACATATTGACAACCAATCAACACTGGCTAATGCACTTTATCAGATATATCTGATGTATGGTAGTTTTAGTATGGCAAATGATACTGTATAATGATAATTATTCACACCATCATGACAGCAGTTGTGCCTGCATTGTAAGAATGAATTGTTCATTAATTATTACTGTTAATTTTCCGTTTTGTGAAATGGACATCGGTGGACAAAAAGTTAACAGCATCGCGGTGGCAGAACTTACAGCCACATAGAAGTAGCCAGAAGTATTTTCTTAATCTTTTGTATACCTCCACACACACACACACACACACACGCACACATACATAAACGCACACACACACAAACACACATGCATGCACACTCACACACACACACACACACACACGTGGGCATAGAGAGAGACAGAGAGAGAGTCATCACTGTGGCCTTTCTTTTTTCCTACTTATTTAAACCCTCCTCTCCAGAGCAGTGTTTATCCTTAGCTGCGCTATAGCAGATTAGCTGCTGCCAAGTTTCCTCCGTGTCATCACGATGTGGGCTGAACTATGGTAACTGTGACGTTATCACTCCCCTACTATCAACCTCTTCAGGTGTGGGGCCCTCAGGCCCCCATTCTGTGCATTTATTATACATGCTGGCTATTGCTACATGTAGCCCACTGCTGGGTGCTTTACATCCACTTCCACTCTAACACCTGCTTTACAGCAGGTCTCTGTAAAGATATTCAGCAACTGAGAGGCACAGAGGCTTGTTCATCTCTGGGGCTGGATTCCTGCTTCACTCTGGTTTTGGGTGGTTTGTGTGCATCTGGTACCACTCAGTTTGTTTACAGGTCATTGTAATTTTTCTGATCTCCTAAAAAAGACCAAGCAGTGACAAAGGGGCCCAAATGGAAATAGTGTGAGTATCTGGTGATCTCAAGAGGTACTTACAATGTGCAACGGCTCGCTGATCTGTCCACTGCCAGCTGATCTGTTCAAAAACCCATACCATCACATGAAGTCAAATATTCAGTGTTGCCAATATGTCATACTACTTTTCAACCCACCTAATATTATGTGTTCCAATACGTATTGGATTATATGCATTATTGTATGCCATGCCCACTGTATGGTACCCTGTGATGATTCATAATGCACTATTTTAAACAAAAACTGATGGATGCCAGTTATCATACAGCACAAACTCTCATGTCACCTCGGTTTGTACAACACGTTCTTTTTTATAAATACAAGGGCAAAATTACAGCATTGCAAAGTGAGCTATTTTTGATGTGTCTACAAATAAAAAGCTTTTTTTTTACCTAGTTAACTGTTAACTAAGGTCTGTCTCTTTTGCTTTACAATACTATGTTGACCTCAATGCCAGTGTACATTTTCTTTTCCATAAATAAAAAATAAAAAAATAGATTAAAGGATTAATTTTCTATCCCGTTAACCCTTGTATTCAGTTTGGGTCAAATTGACCAGTTTTAAATTTGTAGTAAAAGAGGAATGTCACTTTTGAGAGATGTATTTGGTTCTTGCTTTGTGTTTCTATTTCTTGTGCATCCTCTGTATTTGCTTTATGCCTATATGGTTTCTTTGAATATAAGATAAAAATGACAAATAATTGAGAATGTCAGTTCAAAACAATAATCTACTGCATGAAAGCCTTGTTTCGTTTTAACGTTTCACAGATAAAGATGATTTATGCTCCCAACCATGTTTTCATTATAGTAGATATATATACATAAATCATACCTTTATCACAAAAGATGAATGACACTTCATTGACACTGTTAAATTTGAGCCAGCAGAGGAAAATGGTAACCATTAACCATTAATAGTGTTTATATTGTTTGTAATTGAGATAAGGATAATACATATTTAGCATTTTTGAAAGCATTTAATTTCTGCATTAATTAAAATCCCATTAATGTCTAGGGTATATTTCACCCAGGCCAACAGCTTCACTAAGTACACAAGGACACAGAACACGAGGGTTGAGGAACTTCTTTTGGGGAGCAGGGCACACATACTTGGTGCAAACATAGAGTGGAACACAATACTGCAGGAGAAAATACACAGAGAGTCAGATACACTGCGATATTACAGTTCACAGTTGAGAGAATTCAATGCCAACCTCTTCATGAAGTCAGACACTGTTAGTCTGTGAAAGCACGTATTCAAGCATTGACTAGAGATGCCTCCACCTCCACCTTTTCATTTTAGGACCAACACGCCCTAGTCATTATATAGGCAGTCAAAATGACAGTGAACTCAGCTAGTGAAAGGGCACTGCCTTGTTGAAAAAGTCAAATAATCTAATGGTCAATGGTCACAATCTTTTGAAAGGCTAAGGTAACATACAATCAAACATATTGAAGAAACTGGCATAGCCACAAAATATGTTTCATATTTTAAAATATGTAGAAAAGAATTGCTACATTCTCGCTGCAAAGTTCTTGCTATATTCGAAAGGCTGTCATATTGCATCAGACAGAAGATTGTTTGCACAGCATGGAACCTGTTTTTCTTCCTTAAAATAGACTCCCATCGCTGTACTTCAGAAAGCGACAACGTGTAAATCAGGCGAGAATATATATACTGTACATGTTCTCGCACTTAACTTATTATGAGCAAGAACCAATAGGAGTCTTTAATGGCCGATGAGTCAGAGACATATAAATGCCTTGGCATAACACGTGGAGAGGGAGGCAGGTTCCTTTGATTCTTCTCTCCAAACCATATTAGATTGTATTCTAACATAGTCAGGGTCACAAGACCATTTGGTCTGAAAGCTACTGAACTGCCACTGAACTATATCACATCCCAAAAAGAAAACTTGATCATTAGCAGCAGGCTCTAAGATTGGCCACAATAATGGTGGAGTGCTTCCTTGTGAGTTAATTTATTAAAAACAAAGGGATGTGGTTGATGTATTGATTCATTCAAAATAGAATCTTTAAAAGTTTTTTTTTTTTGTTGTTCACTGCACACACAAACAATGTCTGTTTAAAAGGGAAAGGCTTTTCTTCACCAATCAATCGACACTGAACTGCATGATGACATTTGGTATGGCACATTGTATATTACTCAAATAACTAGCTCAGGAGGTAAGACCGATTGTCTGGCAGTCGGAGGGTTGCCGGTTCAAACGCCGCCCTGGGCATGTCGAAGTGTCCTTGAGCAAGACACCTAACCCCTAACTGCTCTGGCGAATGAGAGGCATCAATTGTAAAGTGCTATGGATAAAAGCGCTATATAAATGCTGTCCATTTACCAAGTACCAAAGATGTGCTATTGCTATGCCATGAATGAACAGGGATAGGCTTGGCAGGAACAGCGGTTCTGATGAATATAGATATGAATAGTGAACATGAAAAAATAAAATAAAATATCATTGGGATCTGATCTTTAACATAAAGAAGTCCCGGACAGATCATTGATATATTGGCCCTATTTTTTTGTGGCAGTATTCGGGAAAGCATGCCGGGGCCCCAGGGAAACTGTTCATTCCATACTTCGGTTCCACCCAGTTTGGTCATTTTGTGGCCTGCAATGACGCTGTTTGCATTAAAACGGGCTGGGCGCAGAGACGGGGGGTATGTCAGTAAAAGCATTCTGCACCGCACACGTCTGGGGGCTAATAATGTAATGAACATATGGGGCAGAAAAGTGGTCACACAAGACTGTCTGATGGATGCTGAATGAAAAAAAAAATCTCTTCATTTCAAATTGTATCTATTAAATAAATACATTGATGTACAGTAGAACCTTTAAGATATTAGTACTATTTTTGCTTTACTGTGTGGGGTGCACATGATGTCTCTGCATCTCCGGGACAATAATATCAGACTTGATGAAACTGTAAGTTTCCAAGTCGTTTTTACAATGGTGATAAAGGGAAAGCAACCAGCTGGTCTGATTGGCTAAAATGAAACTAACCTCTTTTACAACTATGCCACCAGTATGCTACAGTCTGTAGTTATGAAATTAATGAAAGTCAGTAGGACTCACGTTAATTGGCACTGTGACTTAAGTCACTGTGATTTGAAGTGTGACTCTTAGCATTCAACAATTCAGCCTTTGACTGCAAAAATGGGGCCAACAATCTCTACTGAGTAGTGCTCTAAGATGATCTGCACTATCTGAGAGAAAGAACCTGAAAAGAGACTGAGCGAGAAAGAGAGGGTGGAAGAGAGAGAGAGAGGGTGGGAGAGAGAGGGAGAGGGAGGGAGAGAGAGAGAGGGTGGAAGAGAGAGAGAGGGAGGGAGAGAGAGAGAGAGAGGGTGGAAGACAGAGAGAGAGAGAGAGAGAGAGAGCAGCTCGCATGGTATGTGAACTTCACTTATAGATGCAGAGCAGTGTGGGCATTGTGAGATGCCGAGAGTGTGACAGGACTTCATGGGCCACGGGCCCAGCAAACAAGCAGAGCCCCGCTGCAGAAAGCCCCCCCCCACACCCCCATTCACAGTGCAGCCAGCGCCACAGCCCTGTTCTGATCATCCATGGCAGCTCCGTCTCCCGTTTCTCTCTCTCTCTCTCTCTCTCTCTTTACTAAGCCGAAAGAGCGAGAGAGGCTGGCAACCGACGTCAGGCTCGGCGTCCCAGTGGGCGGCGCCTCCTCGCTGCTGGCATGGCGACGGCACGTGACAGCAGCGCACGTGTGCCGTCGTCTTTCCGCACCCCCCCCCCCCCCCCTTCCTCCTTCCGCCCCGCCTTCGATACAAGGGCCCCCGTCGCAGAAGTAGACCGAGTTCAGCCCGTAGATTTCATGCCTAGTTAGCTGCCTCCCTGTCACATAGACGCCTGTTCTCTTCTGGTCCGGGGTGGGATGGCTTCTTTAGAAGTCTCCTGAACACTCTGACTGCTGCAGCCCCTGGCACGCCGCCACACGTGTACTGTACACCCACAGCAGCGTCAATGCTGAAACCAGTATGGGTGGCATGGATTCACGGAAAGTCAAAGCAACTTCCAATGCTATGTATAGTTATCGTCATTAAAATGCCGTAGTCCCAACGATTTGATCACTGGTTTTCCACAATTGGTTCAATGAGATTAGTTTGACCTAATTTCACATTATAAGTGGACTGAGGAAAAATTATTTGATACTATCCATTTTATCCACACACATATACATGTATGTATGTGCATGTAGGTGTATATGTATGTAATAACATACATAATATAATATATGTATATAATGTTTGGAACAACATATTTTTAAAAACTTTTCTCTGTATTCTGTAGATTGCTGACTGTAGGTCACTGCCTTACTGTAGGTGGAAGCGCCCAAACCATAACACAACCATGTTTCACAGATGAGGGTAGGTCCTTTGTATCTTGCGTTGTTCCTTTCGGCCTCCACTTTTCTCTTGCCGTCACTCTGAGACAAGTGAATATTGGCCTCATCTGTCCACAAGACCTAGTGGTTTGTATCTTGTAGTGTGGCCTTTGTAGTTCTGTTTGTGAAGTCTTCTGTGGCAGTAGTCAATGACAGATCCACACCTGCCTCCTGAAGAGTGTTTCTGATCTGACAGGTATTTTAGGGTTTTTCTTCATTATGGGTAGAATTCTTTGGTCATCAACAGTATAGGTCATCCTTGGCCTACCAGGCACTTTGCAATTACTGAGCTGACCAGTACTCTCTTTCTTCCTAATGGTGTTCCAAACAGTTGACTATGGTAAGCCTAAAGTTTGGTCTATATCTCTGGCAGTTTTTTCTTATTTTTCAGCCTCATAATGGCTTCTTTGACTTTCACTGGCACAGCTCTGGCCCTCATACTGACAATCACCAATAACAGACTCCAAAGGTAATCAGATTCCTAGAAGCAAGACTAGATACTGAAAGCTCCCTTAAACCTGCAATAAGGAAGCAATTGAACACACCTGACTAATCAGAACACCTGTGAAGTCATTTGTCCCAAACATTATGGTGCCCTGAAATGGGGGACTATGTATAGAAAAATCTAAAACTGTGCAGTACATAGCCAAATCAAGAAATGAATATGTCTTCCTTGAGCTCCATTATGGCTTCCTGTATTCCCTCAATCTGCCTCAGCAAAGGTTTGCTCTAACCTAATGTGTTTCTACAACCAAAAATAGTGATTTGAGCTGAAGCTGATGATAAGCTGGTGATTTTTTAAATGTCAGCAAAGAAGTGTTGTCTAGCACCTCTTTATAGAACATTTTTCTTTGTCTTTAAGTGGTTATGCTAATCGTGAATGGTTGTTTTGGATTAAAAGAGAACTTGAAAGCAATGCTGCAGCGAATGTACGTTCATTTAAATGTAGTCGCTTCCTCTAATCCACTGGAGAGGCAGAATGTGGGATTTCACAAAAAAAAAGAGTTCCTGTCTCATGTTTTTATAGTGTAGTAATGTAGTAACAGTACTATTTGCATGCTGCATGTTGTTAGTCCAAGAATAATTGAGATTTTCAGTTTGATGTCACTGTCACAAGCACATAGACTTTCAGTTAAAATTCTCAGCGAAATGTGGAGCTGAAGTAAAGAGAGTGAGTTGTGTTTACTCTGATGGGCTTTCCTAACCCTTGCTGTCCCTGAAGTGTTGACAGCCATTTTTCAAGCTGTGCTAATGAGAGCAGTCGACTGAACGCACAGTCACCATGCCGCATAGCATACGTGTGCAAATTCAATCATTTTTCTGGTCCTTCTTTTCCAAAGGAAAACAGCCCTTGTCACCTATGTCTGGAACTGGCCCTTGGCCCCTGTGAAAGCTGGTAACAACTCAGTCTGGATTCAGACAACACAGAAAAACCGAGAATTGTAACTGACAAAAATTGACAGGAAGTCTGAGGGCGTCGTACCTGCAGAGGGATGTAAAAATTCAGATACTGTAGCTGAATTTGGCTGAATATCCATCCACCGGCACACAGTATGTGTATCCCGCTGTTGATTTCATCCAAGCAATTTACAGATTGCGTGCAATCCAAGCACGAGGAAGACATTATGTGCATTTCACTTTATGCATTTCATTTTCATCCGCCTTATTTTGAGACAAGTGCCATTGAAGATTCAAAACCAGCAGCCTTGTACAATTGTGAGCATATTGGTTCTCTGCTTCGCTGCTGGGAATGCTGCTGCACTGTTTCATAGATCTGACAAGTGAAATCAAAACAATCCTGCTTCAGCTTATCTAACACTGTGCCATTTACGTTTGAGATAAAGAGTTAGCTGTATGTGACCAGAATGGCACTGCTTTTTCGCTCTGCAAATATAGCCTGCCAACTGAATGTTTTTCTCTTGGCACAAACTAAGTTTGAGAGAGTTTTAAGATTGGGGAAAGTATCCCCATAACATAACTTTTAACTTTGGAGATTGGTTGGGGATTGAAGACTTCCTCTGTGCCAGTTCCTCAGTGATTTGCGAACCTCCACTAACTACAGGAGAGCTTGCATGACCAGATGACATCAAAATATAAATTACCATTTTCGTAACTTTCCTCTGAGAATGGTACTGGCTACATTCAATGTGAGGAAAAGACTGGATTTCTAAATATTGACACAGCACAGAAGTAATCAAACATACAGTAAGCTTCTACATTACATGCAAGTCACTCACTGCAGGAATCATTTCAAAGTTTCCCATCCTTTCAGACCAAAGGGATTTGTACTTTTTCAACACTGAAAGTGAACAAAAATGTTTCACGCAAAACAGGTAACAAAGCAACACCCAGCCACGCCTTCATTCTCCTTGCTTTCAAAATGGACGCCAGTTTCTAACATACACCTGATTTTAACCTGCTTCTAACGAACCACAACACAACACTTATTATTAATAACATGACAAAGAAATCACCTGCTTAAGTTGCAAATTTAGCAAATATGGTGACTCTTCATACATAGTTTAACAGCAATATTTGACAGAATTTAATCTTAGGAAAGAAGAGGCTAGCATTTGCACACAACTCTCCCATTCTCCTTGCTCTGCAAACAGGGAGCTGCCAAATAGGCCTTCTCCTTAAAGGCCTCTGGAATCTAACCCCAGCGAAAGCACCCTCTGTGTGACAACCAAGACAAGACCATTTCAACTCAAAGCATTGCATTGACTGTAAGGTATATATTTCTGTCACTAAGTAATTAAAGTTCAATTTCTGCTAGCATTCACACAGAAAGTTATTCATTTTGGCCTTGATTGCAGTTTTTGTGTGAGAAAACTACTTTTTTCTCCACGTACCACTAAGCGAATCACCTGATATTCCCTCTGGACATTGAGTTGAGGAGGCAAAATAATATGTCAAATTCAGCCCAGATATATTTACAATATTCCTGAACATCAACAAGATGGCGGATGTTAATTATTTTGTCCCAAACCTAGTGTAACATTTATTTGGGCACCTTAAAATGTCATGTCTACTCAACACTAAAATGTTAACCAGTATCAATGTTCTCAGGAGAGTACAGTCATCAAAGCAAATTCATAAATTAAAAATATCATAAAGGTTATGGGAAAAAGTTGGAGAGACATATGTAATGAAATATTCTACATTTGTGCAAAGTGGCAAATGAAGAGATTCTGAGCCCACAGCTTAGTCTCCAATGTCTGTCAAGGGTGTTAATATTTCAATTACATTCATGAATAAATGAATTAAGCAGGTACTAACGATATCACTGGCTCCTTTGTGTCATAATTATAGCATTCTATAAGACATTCCAACAGATTCCTAACTCCATATTGTTCTGAATCCACTGCTATGTTGTATTCAGATTGCCACCCCCCCCCCCCCAATCCCCATTGGGTTGTCTGTTATCAGATCGTGGCCTTGCTTATCCAACAACA
Source organism: Anguilla anguilla (assembly GCF_013347855.1). Classification (NCBI taxonomy): domain Eukaryota; kingdom Metazoa; phylum Chordata; class Actinopteri; order Anguilliformes; family Anguillidae; genus Anguilla; species Anguilla anguilla. Next base: position 39,684,397 of record NC_049208.1, on the reverse strand, counting down.
TTATTCTTAATTATGAATTTATAAGGTAAAATGCACTGCCTCAAGTATTTCTGGACCATCATGCTCTTTGGCAAGTTATAATGAGGGGTGAATTCTGCATTTGCACTCTGTATTCTTAAGTGTGCGAGCCCAATTTGTTGAACTAAACCCATGACAAGCAATCTGCATCTACAAATGAGCTTGGCAAACAAGGAAAATACAAATGCAAGACACGAAGCTGGCTTTAATTAATCGGTATCGTTGCGTTTAATTTGGACCGCATCCAAAATACGGCGGGGGCTGCGGCGTTCAGGTGAGCAATGTAAAACGTGCGCGCCTCCGCTGAGATCTGTTCGCAGAATGCGTAATGAGGTCTGCGTATTGTGGATAATAATGACGGTTCGAAACGAGCTTCGTCAAGCTCCTCTCCTCCTCGTCTCCTCACAGGCCAAAGCGTGTAATCACAAGGGACCGTCTCACTTTCCCGGGCTTCCCCGTCGGCAAGGATTTTTAGCGAACGTTCATTGTAATTCTGCCCTTTCTGAATCTGCTTCTGAATCCCATCAGCTTTTCCGCCACTCCTCGTAATGTTAAGAGTCGATTTTCACCGACCTTAGGGGGGAGGCCCTGACAGACCCTCTCACGTTACCAGCGCACACGCGAAAAAACAGCAACCGCGCTCAGCCGGCTTGTCGAAACCCCCAGGCCCCCCCCCCCCCCCCCCCCCCCCCCCCCCCCCCCCCCCCCCCGAGACAGCGGGGAAAGCAGGCGAGGGACAGGACCGGCGCGAGTCAGCGCGAAGCGGCCGCCGCGGTGTCATTCGCCTTCGCGCTTTCAAGCGGCGAGCGCCAGGAACAGGGAACGCCGAGTCCGTCTGCGGCGGTGAGGCCGCAGGGGCCGAAGTCAGAGCCGTGGTGAATCACTCTCTCGCACGCTGCGCACACCTTCTCACCCCACCATTTCATGGATGGCGATGCACGGCGCCGCGTTTCCAGAGCGACGGCGCCAAAAACCCCGGATCCACTTAGTTCAGCGGCAAAGGCAGGGCTCGGGGAATATTTTCTGTGAAATGACTCATCAGGAATCTCCAAATTGATCTTTCACTTGACAGGTTTGTGAAATCAGGGTCTATTTCAAGGTGCCGCATACATTTTGCGGCGTTTGCTGTGAAATATACATTTCACACTAAACGCAACACTTTTCTGTCCGAAGCCAAACATTGTAATTCAGATCACTCCAGCAAAAGTAGAAGGTATAACATTCTTTGCGACTGGAAACAATGTAAAGGCCCACTCAGTAATTTTGGTTGCTAATAAAATGGTGATGGTTTACAATGAGCAAAATGATGAAGATAAGGTTCAGTAGTATGTAATTATTCTCCCAATAAAATAATAGTAAAGATCCTCATGAAAAGCACTTCAAAAGGAAAAATAAGTATTTGAAATAAGTGTCAGATTGACACTACTTTCTTGTTCATCTTCCATCTGCTGCATTTCATTCTTCTTTGTTTTTGATAACTGAGTGTTTTTGGAGTCCTTGAACAACTCATCACCATGGAAACAAACTCATCGCTCACTTGTCAGATAATATATTGAAAGAAATAGTTAGCTAATGTTCTGGCAAATAAACCATGCCTAACTTCCTCAGATGCATGCGACACTGCCACAGTAGCTTTATGCAAACTGCAACAGTCTGAAAGGCTAGGCAAGTTGTTGCCCAGGTTACCAAGACGCCAGTGCAAGACTTTAAAAACTACCAGTACCATAATCCACAGAGGTATTTAGTTGCCATCCACATCATTTTTGTTGATTAGCAACCAAAATGACTGACTGGGTCTTTAAGTGATATTGTATTACACTAATCCCCATGGTATATATTAAAGAATGGCCTTTGGTGATTCTATACAGTAGCATTCCTCATGGAAGGTATTTCTCATGGGGGATAGGATCAGACTGCTGTTTCTTTTCTGAACCACTTTTATCACCTCTCTTTCTTTCTTTCTACATCTCTGGAATGCCCAATCGTTCATTTAGTTCCATCTTAGCCCTGCAGTGTTTGTCATAAGCCCATGCTGTTTCTTCTCATTTTGCACACCACTACCTGTGCCACACAGTCACTGTATCGGAGGGGTACACTCACTGGCACAGACTACTGGCCCCTAATCGAACAGAAGAGTTGCCCTGGAGTGATTAGGTGGGGAGTACCCTGCTAATTGAAACCCTCATTCCCTGGGCAATGTTATTACATGGTCAGGAGTTTTTGTTGCTTTGAAAGTGTTCTGACATTCACTGACATTGTGCTTCATCAAACGTAGCCCCCTTTCACGGTTTCCACACTGACGCAGAGCTTGGCGTCAAGCACAGAGACTGAGAACATGCAAATTTATACGGCTGATAGCAGAACGGCCACAGACCATATCCATAAAGGACACAGAAAATCATCACGGTTCCCCTGTGGGCAAGAATTAACAAATGTGAGGAACCCTTTGCTCGAACACAAATAATATTTATGCAGATGTGAATGCCAGCAACTAGAGGAGACCATGTAAAAGTCTGATTAATCCATCTGAAAGCAATCATCTAGGGGAATTTCACATTCTCTCATTTAATCAGTTATAACATGTAAGCCAGTAAGTTATTTATTAGACTATTGAGTTCACGACATTTATTTCAGAAAATCTGTCAATGTGTACACACCCTTCAGTGATATATTCACAAGGTTCCTGTGTGAAAGTTGACATTAAGTGAATCCGAGATCACGGTCATGCATTCATGTATCAAACATTATGATGCATATGTAAACATATTTTGTAGAACCTGATGATGTTAACCTTACCATACTTACAGTGCTTTCAGGATGCATAATATTATCACACAAAAAATCATGCTGTTACTCTGCAAAAAAAGGTGAAAGCAAGTGCAAAACTTTTAACCTAGAAATGTTCCACCAGTATTTTCTGTGTCCTATTTAAGCTTAATGACTATGTTAATTATTGAGGCTTCACTAATATGTTAATGATGACTGCAATTAGTGCTACAATGAGCATCTGGATATGTAAAGGATGATTTTAGCTTCAGATCAGGAGAGGGAAACACAGAAGGCAAACACTTTTGAAAACGAGAGATCTATAAATAAAGACAAGAAGATGGAATTCCCAGATACTCCATTTGTCATATAAAGGACAATTAAGAGAATTCAGAAGATTCTTATACTCATAAATCTATTTACTGCATGAGATGTTGATCCAAATATACGGCCCTTTTGTTATGCAAAAGCATGCAAATATGAGCTGTCAAAAGTATGTGCTTACGAAACAGATGCAGATGTGCTTCACGGGTTAAAGTCATAATCCACTATCCCTTTAAGAGGAAAAAAAGGGACTACAAATGGCCTGCAATATCATGTGGCCAATCAGGGATGTGGGTCTGCTCTATAAATCACTTCTACCAGGACGCAAACAAAATACATCCGCAGTCACTGCTCGGTGTACCCTTTGCATTTGAAGCCACATGTCTTGGTACACAGAGGACTCCAACCTGCTGTAATTGGAGACCACAAGTCATGTAGGGCAGCCAACAGCTGGAGATGAAATAACTGCACTCCTCAGGAATTTTAAGTTCATCCTCACAGAGCAGTTATTCAAAAAAAAGGAACCCAAAGTGAAATTCAGACATTAGGCGACATGCACTGCAATGACAGAGAGGTGACCTTCTATCGGCTTTTCCTGGAAACTGGACTAAAGTCCAACTAAATTTAAAGGGATGAGAGGGAAACAGGACTTGTCACTGTACTGTGTTGGGGGGAGTCATTCTGATCGATGCTGAAATGCCATCTTTTTCTCCTCTGGTGGAAATATAAATCTATCATCCATCCAAGGATAATGAAGTAGAATTTACTTACCAGCAACGTTCTATTGGATTAGAGAATTTAATCAGTCAGATTAAATCATTAAAATTATAAGATGCCAATGGCGATGACTGTAAGAATATGAATGATGTATGGTAGAGGATTTAAAATAAGGATCATTGCCAGCATTATGCAAGAAATGCATTAAAATTGATTCTGCAATTTAACGGTAAAAAGAACAGGCTGCCCTCTCCATTTGCCAGTCTGTTAATTCTGTGCTTGCAATGAAATATATGTTCACGGTGCTCTGAAAGCTGACCTCTCAGTTTCAAGCACTGCTGTTCAAGGTTTGACTGGTGCATGTTTCTTTCACAGTTTGTGGAGATCTGTAGCACTCAACAGTAAATGCAGTCTAGGATTGTCTTTAAACTGCTAATTGTCCTGAACCATGCTATTTGTTTTCATTTGCTATTTATTTGCATGATTAATGAGCGTTTTAGTTAAAACAGGCATGACCTACCTGCAGTTGATCACATTTCTAAAGTAGTTGCATCTTTATACATAAATTTAAAATATATGCAGCTACATCAAAGACTATATCAGAGACGGGGCACATTACATCATTATTGTTCCAAAACAACTTTAAAGCAATCTAATTATATTTTTTATAATTACATGCGAAGTGCTCAAAGATCATGCAATCGCATTGGAGGCAATTAAAGTAATGCAAGTGGGTGATCCGTATTTAAACTGACATGTTCAAAAACAGGCGCTGCGCAATTAACAGTTTAAAGCTTAGTTTTCCGGTTCAATCCCCGGCAGCGGTACTTCCGGCTTGGTCAGACGTTCCTATGCACACAATTGGCAGTGTTCGCGGGTGGGAAGCCGGGGAGGGTATGAGTCCTGATCGCTGCATTACCGACTCCTACTGGTTGGTCGGGGCGCCTGTCCAGCGGGGAGGGGATCCGGGGGAGATAGCGTGAACCTCATGCACATGTGTTACGCTCTCCCGGTGAAAAGAAGCGGCTGGCGACTCCACATGTATCGGAGGAGGCATGTGGCAGTCTACACCCTCCCCAGACCGACAGAGGATAGCGCATCGACTAGGACTGTGGCTGGTCCACGCGGGGAATTGGTATCATGACTAAATTGGGGAGAAATTGGGAGAAAGATGGCAAAAAAAAAAAAAGCTTAGTTTTCAGCCTCCCCCTTGTCAACCACACAGGCATCCTCAGTAAATGTTTTTAAAACGCTAAACAATATCAGTTTCAATCGGAAAAAGGCATCTGCCAGAAGCACAGGCTGGACCCTAAAGTCTCGATGTAGCAGGTTTCATTCTGGGCTATGTGTTCAGCAGGATACCCCCAATGAGACCGCAGCAGTGGGATTGCATTAGCCCACTGTAGGGTGCATTGAACCCAGCCGGTGTTCCTTAAGTTAGCCCCGCATCAGTCACTCCCGATGATGTGACAGTCAGTCGCTATCAGTGAGGAATGCGGCTCGCTCGGTTTTATGCTAGCGGTTCTGTGGTACTGCGTGTACTGTGTGTACTATTAGAAACTGTGTCCTTGACTTGTGCTTGAGAGCATTAGAGGAGCACACATTTCAGTTGCATAGCACAATTCCCAATCGGGGAGTTAAAAAAAATAGGAACCGAAGAAAACATCTAAATATAAAGCATAGCATGAGTAGTCAGAAGGCAATATCATCCTGTTCAGGGCAGAAAATGAAAGGGGCATCATCCATACATCCATCCATTATCTAACCTGCTTATTCCTGGTCAGGGCTGCAGGGGGGCTTGAGCCTATCCCAGCATGCATTGGAGAGAGGCAGGAATACACCCTGAACTGGCTGCCAATCCATCGCAGGGCACACACACACCATTCACCCAACGGCTCATGCCTACAGCCAAGTTAGAGTCTCTGCATGTCTTTGAACTGTGGGAGGAAACCCACATGGACACAGGGAGAACAAGCAAACTCCACACAGAAAGACCCTGGCTGGGATTCGAACCAGAGGCCTTCTGGCTGGCTGTGAGGCGGCAATGCTAAAGGGACATCATAAAATGCACAAAATGAACATAAAGACGAACAGAAAAGGCTTTTTGAATGCCAGACATATTCAAAAGCCTCATTATCCTGTCCTCCTCCCACGCATTAACCAACACCTTCTCGTTGTAGTCATTATATTGGGTTGTAAATCAGCTTTTAAAATGACAGGAGTAGTTAGATTGCAATAAAGATTGCACTTTCTGCAAATTAAATTTTTTTTTTTTTCATTTTAGTGCATTTCTTCGATTGGCCAAGACAATCATTTGGCCCAATGAAGGATATTTTAGACACAGAAATTTCTGACAACCTGCTGGCATCTCTGTGGGATCCGGGTTAATCAGTATTTAATGTGTGGTCTAAAGTGAAACTATACACTTCCAGTAACTATAGAGCGGTTTGTACATGTACAGGTATCAATCGAACAAACAATAAACCTGAAACAATATTTTTTTACTCCAGAAAATAAAGTATACCTTTAAGGATAAGCTGTATCTACAGTCCCTTTATGTACACTATATGCCCATGATTTGCAGCTCTGTATATATCTGCACCTCAGGGCATTTCCCATAGGTACACAGAGAAAATGCAGAATTTGGAAATAGCACACATTTTTTTCAGAAAAGTTAAAACTCCAGAAAATTGATTTCTCTGCGTTAGCTGAGAGAGAAGTTGTGTACACAATAAATCATTTACAACCCCAGCTGGGAACAGATTGAGATATTAGATCACTCATTTTTTTTAAAGTACAGAACATTTCCCTTAAAATATTGATTAAGTGCTTTCTTACTGCCCAAACATTCCAAGGGAGAGGATCAAGATGTTGAGAAAATCATTGACAAGGCTGAATTATTTAAGTAAACCATCAGTTAATCTGACATTTCTTATCCGGTGTGTGTTACAATGAATGACTTGCCACCCACGGCTTCAAACAGCAGAATCTCTCTGTCACAGCTTTGAACTGGGCACACAGACAGTTGACACATCAGGGGTGCACAGGTCCAAGCCCCGTCTTTCATGGCTGTTTGTCAAAAAGCATTATCATGCAGAAAACTGTCGTCCAAAAATGTGTCTTCTTTGAAGAAGAAGAGCTACACAAAATTATTTTCCCTATTTGAAAAATAACATCACAGGTGCTTCAAAAACATACTTTGAGCTGCTTATTCACACATTTCATTGGTGGTTAATCACCACAAGTTCACAAGTAATTTACATAAATCAAATTACAGTGCTTGCTATATTCGGTGCATACTTGTTGAGAAAATACTATACCGTTCTGATTCAGGATGAAACAGGGGCCATTGCCTTCAATGTTACTGCTGTCATGCATGTTGGCAATGGGCAAAAATAAATCCTTAATAAAAATTATAAGCTAAGTTTAAAAATGTTTTTGGGGCACAGAGCAAGGTACTGGTTAATCAAAAACTCCCAATTAACCCCTTTGGACTAACCCATTGGTATTTTCAATATTGTGATTAGGAGAGTGTTAAGAGCATGTTGTTTCCATAAAGTTATAAATACCGTATTTTAATATAACTGTGCACAGCCAGAAGCAAATTTTAGGCACACGCTATGGACACAAGATTTCCATAGGCTGATGTCGAAAATCAATCTGCATCTAGGATGCTTCTGTCTGACCAGAAAAATTAGTATCGTGTGAGCATATGAGTTAAGTGGTTCACCAAAGGTTGGCCACTATCCAAAACATTATGGATGGCCAAATTAGCCATGGATGATTTCATGTTGCATTGAGCTTGGAAATGGAGTGTTACAGGAGAATGTGGTCACACGGAACATGGTTTGAAATCCAAAAGCTATTCCAAAAATTGTAGCACACCGCTTTTGTAACACACCAATTCACTCCACTATTGGACACTTATTTCACACAAACCTGACTCTGCAGCCACAGGAACTCCCTCCTGAGTGCCCCAGTAATGTCCCTTACACTTGTGCCTGAGTCTGAGCCAGGTCATTCTGTGCCCTCTACGAGCGCGAGGACTGCCAGAGCGTTTCATGGCCGTCCCCGCCTTTACGCGGTGAGTGGGTTTTACGAGCGCGCTCAGGGCTGCGCTCAGGGCAGCGCTGTCCAGGCGCAGACGCCCGCGCTGGCACGTTTACGAGGGTTCCAGGGCCACGCCACATTAGCTTCGGCGCTTCCCTGAACCGCCCGGCATTAAGGCAGACGAGCGCCGCCGCTGACTCTCTGTGCCGGGGTTTTACCAGCCCTGCCCTAATGCGAAATTAAATGCAGAAGCGCTTAACAGATCCCCCCATCGCTCACGGCTGAGCGGCTTGGGCTCCGGGACGGGGGGTTGGGAGGCGGTGTGAACCGAGGTAAGCGGCTGACCCGTTAGGTCAGGGCACCGCGACTGCATTCAAGGAGGCGTTTTCACTGGGTCGCAAAATACCTACGGGACACAGAGCTGTAAATTCCAAACACCGCATATGTGGACGGCGTATTTGACTATATCTATTGATAATATAAGAAAAATAAAACCAGAAATGAACAGCAAAGTATGGTGTGCAGCAAGAATTTTCAGAGTTTGAATGGCTGTTAGCAAATGCCATGTGCAGTGGGTGAGTTTATGAAAATGGCTGTTGCGTAAAGGAGCATTTTTCTCCATAGACGCACCAGGAATGGCTGGACATTAAAGTCTGGGCTGAGCAAGAGTCCTGTGGTTGTTAAGTAAGGATAGCACTTAGCGCTTCTATGCAGAAAATACATTATTATAACTACGTATGTCCACAATTATTCATTCCCACTCCGAAGTCTTTATTACCTTCATCACACAATTGCAAAGGATGAATTTTATTTCATTATATGTGCCAAATTAGTTTCCATAGTGCTTGATTGACCAATTTGTTTCAAAGTGTCAGTCATTCAATTGTTGACTAGCATGCCAGAGGACAGAAAGACAGATTCAAACCTTGGGTACCAGCACCTGCTGCATATTGTCTGGGGGCTTTGTGATGAAAATGTCACAAACTGCCTGTATTAGATTCTATTTTTTTAAATTTCAAAAACGCAGTAATTTCAAGGCCTAATATTTAGGAGAAGCCATGGGAAGGAGAAGGGTACTGCGTTGTAATAAAGTGTCAGAATAATTATAATTTTAAAGTCTAAACGCCTGATGGCATTGCCTCCAGCATTAATAATATTCATTTGGATATTCTTGTTACATTTTATAATTGACTCTGACATTGCTTATATGGCCTTGTGGATAGTGTGACTGCCAATAAGCGTTGGGATTTCAAGGCCAACCACATGAGGTCAAAAATCTGGAAAACAGCACTTGTGCATTTCTGTCTGTCATTCAGGAGGGCTGGGCCAGGGACTAGGATAATAGCTCTGGGACACACTGCTGCCCAGTCTCGGGCATGTACATTTGTAACAGCCTGAACCCTGGCCCTGACATTTCCATAGGCAATGCATGGCTTTAATCTCCCTCCCCTACCGAGAGAAGATTAAGGCCAAGATTAAGGCACTAGGCAGACCCCGAATGGCTCCCCAGCACAGCTTCGTCGTACCATTTCACTTCAATAACATGGAAAACCAGTACCTGCAGACTGTAACTGCTGTAGAGCATGGACATATGGATGCTGTACCAATGTCCAGACCAAGCGGCCAAAACCGGGCTGCCTTTTTGAAGCTCACTTCTTTGTCGTGTTGAGAGATGTCGCTCAATGGCACCACTGCGGTTGGCTCCAGTATAGGTGTTTCAGCCATCCGTTTTTCAATGGCAATAATACGGTCAAAATACAAAGTCAATAATTTCTTTCCACAAGAAAAAGTAGCCGCAATAGGTGTTTTTTTCTTTGTCTAATGTCTCCCCATATGCAGATTTGTTAAGTTATTGTGTTATTTGGACAAGCCGGTAATATTTTGTGGACGAATTGGGGACAATTTGCATCACTACCAAGTCTGTATCCCGCACACCTAGTGGATGACTGGAGTTCAAGTCCCTACTGTGCAATCTCTGGCTCCAATTTGTACAACATGGTGGCATCCACGAACTACACTTCCTGGGCTTCAAAACCCTTATTGCCAAGCCCATGGCGAGTCAATGGTTGACGTCACAGTGATTTTGTCCATGTTTTTCTACAGTCTATGGTCCAGACCAATGCAGACAGAGTTGTTGTAATGCATAAAAATCCAATATTTCTTTGGCAGGAAATGGTCCATTCAAATAAAGCAACGTACACTGTACTTCAGTTCAGTATAAGTGATTTACAGTAAGAGAATCATCAAACAACATTTAGAACTTGTCATTCCCATTTTCTGAAAAAATACATTCAGTCTCATACATAGAGAGACTAAATTTGAATTATGGCTGGGCAATATGGCAAAAAAAGGTATCATGATACTTTTTTTCTGGTTTTCACGAGAAGTAAACCGAAATATATTGTAACTTTGGAAAAATAAGCTTCAATCTGCCTACTGGGTGTCAATATAATATCCACTCAGCAGCAAGGTCATGTTCACAGAAATTGAAGAAAGATGATTGTTATTAGACTTGGAAAAGCATTGGATAATTGTAGATATGGTTTAGTGCCCAGGCCTCCTTCCATGGATTCTGTAATTATTTAAAAAGTGAAGTCAGATGCCTCACAGTCTGAGAGGTTGGGGTGTCACTTGGCTCATGCGTTCTCCACGTGTTTGCAACGTCATTTCACGTCGCTTTTTTAACAAAATGGTGCAGGTTTCATTCAAAATAGATAATTAATCTCAAATTTATTTCACAAATTCTTAATCATACGGTTGCAATGTGCAATTCTTAATATTCATTAGATGAAAAACAATAAAATACTGTTGACGAAAGTATTGCAAATTGGTTGCAATACTGTTGCGTGAATTCATACCGGTATACCTGAAAAGGTACAATATATCGCTCAGCCCTAATCTGAATGCCATCTAGAAGAAAAACCATCGTAAGTAACTATGCTCTGCCACTCAAGTTCCTATTCATCCAGTACAATTGACATGCTTAAAAGATTACTCTGGACGTAAATGATCCAATAATACACGCAGAATACTCAGCATCAGTTTGGCTTGTGACTCCAATTTTGGGGTTTTAACAGAAAAAAAAAAAAAACATTTTTTGCGTGCGCCATACTATGGTACGAAGCTGGTACACTGTCGACCTCACTCTACACATACAAATTACAGCTCTGTTTACATTAGGATCCATTTACATATGAAACACACGCACACTCTGGAAATGATCAATTTCCTTTTGAAACGAGATTCAGACCTTCCATCGTGAAACATCGCTGTACCAGCCTGAGCCTCCAAGGTGAACCAAATAACCGCGTGTGGAAAGAGACCAGTGTGTTGACTAGCATTTATATGTGGCTTAAACATGTCAGCTGTTGACACACACACACGCGTAATTACAGTCCAGCGGACAGTGGAATTAACGGCGACTGTTAAACCGGCACATCTTGAATCCTGCCTCATCACCAGAGAATATATCTGGCCCTTTTTAAAGATCCCCTGTGTATAAAACTAATCATGGTTCCACAGAAATTCCCCTGATTCTCCTGAGCAAATGATGTTATTATGGAACTGCACTCCACTAAATACCTCTATTCTTTTCATGTTAGACTGCCACAAATGTGCCAGATTGAATTTCTCAGACATCCAACCAAGCATAGGATTATTTTGCACAGGGGTACACTAAAAACAAGATTATAAATTGGCAAAGGACTCAATGTCCATAAATGTTCACTCACGATTAAATGCAAGTTCAGCTTTTTTATGCATAAACCTCAGTACACGCTGTACAAGTGCTACTTTATCTACATAACCATAGGCTCACTGAAATTAAAGAAAATGTTTTTTATTTAAAACGGCTACACTTGTGTCTCTAGGAGAGTTTCAGGGGTTGCTCTGGAATAAAGTTTCATAGCAAAGTTATTTTTTGCCAACAATCCAAGAGACTTTTTCAAAATAAATACTGACTTTCAGGCACACTAATTGATCACCATGTTGCAGCTGAAGTTAGTCACAGAGCTTTTGCTATCAAGAGGAAATTTAAGTCATTTATTGTCAAACGGCCACTACATTACCGAAACTAACAATGCATATGAAAGTCGAACTGTCCTTTTTTGAGAAAAAGGCATCCTCAATTATGCTGCTCCGCAACATCCCTATTACTCACCTTTCAAAACCGCCCATAAACCCTACATGCATGTCTGTGGTCGTCCGTGCATACACCTGCGAATGCATGCATGTGCTCATGGCTGCAGTACTGCATACAGTTCTAATCAGGCTCTCCTGCAGTGTTTCTATTGAGACCATGAGGTTGCCCTTCCACTGTCACAGAAAAAAAAGCACAATTGTCTGAGCTGCTAGACCTCTCGCCTACAGACTGCTCAGAACCAGCTGTGACCCAGACAGCCCTGTCACCGCCATCTCCCTTGGAGCCCCCCCCCCCAACTCCCCCCCCCCCCTTTCAGCTGCACAGCTTCTCTTCTGTCCAGGAAGCCAATTTGATTCGACTTAATTAGTGGACCGAGGAGGGCGGGCGGACAGCACATTAGCGCGCGGTCGCTAGGTGGTACAGACGAGCGCGAGGAGGCTGTTGCACGCCTCGTACATTTGGGCACGCTGCCGAGTCGACCTCTGCAGCCACAGCGGGAAGGCTGCTGGTCAGTGCTGCAGGTGTCAGATAAGCGATGGGCAGTGCAGTCCGTCCCCGGTGGGGTAAGGGAGCCCGTCTGAGTCGCGCCACGTCAACAAGGCTTCCACCGGACGGCTCACGAGACGCTCTTTTCTGCCTGTCCTTCGGGCTGGCGGAAACTACTAGATAAATAAGAAGAGCGGTCAGCTGCCGCTCTGACGAGAGGCCGACAGGGGGGAGGGTAGCGTTAAAAAAACTAGATGGCTGAACGGGGAGACCAGACATGGCCGTTCAGGGCTGTCACCCTCCGGTTTATTTACATCAGGAGGGTTATCCGTAGCGTGAGCCAAATATACAAGTGGGTGGTGTCACGTGCGGATGTGCGTGCATGTGTGTGCGCGTGTGTGTGCGCGTGGGTGTGTGTGTGCATGTGTACATGCGTGTTGAATAACCATTTGTCAAAAACTTGTCACTGTTATTTCAGAATGTCTACAAGCAACACCCTATTAATATATAATTCCTGCTGCTGAAAATATTGCACTTCACAGATATATAGGGATATGCAGTACTAAGTTTCTCAGTTCTTAAAATTCAATATTTCTGTATTTTATGTCTCATTTTCAGAATGGATTGTCGAGATCCAATGTACAACTGAGGTAATGCTTATGCTAGCTGGATTCGAAATGAAATTCGTTCCTCTCATTTACAGGAACTGGATGAAAGATGCAACCGAAGGCCTGTAAAGTCAGACAGAATCTAGTCCCATAGTTCAAATGCAACTACATATTTTATTTCATTTATAACGGTTTCCTAACTTTTTTTTTAACTTCTCCAACTATAAAGCTTACTGAAACATTATACCATAAAACATGAACTCCATTACACAGCTTAGAATGGCTGTTGCGGTGGAAGGAACCTATGGTTATAGCATCACTGTTATTATAATGCTCCACTCCATTTAGAAGCAGGCACAGCTGCAAAGACAGTCGTCAAAGTCTAGCTCACTGCTCCGGGCGCTTGCAAGCATCTCACAACCAGAACGCAACACACATTTGCTTGTCAAAGCAACTTATTATCATTATTTTAACTGCAGGCGACATATACTCTCTCTCTCGCTCAGCCGCTGTTACGCCTGTGTCAAAATAAACAATGCATGTGCTATTGTTGGTCACTGTGCAATATCACGTGTGTTACTGTAACTTTCCCTGGGACTGCAGAAGAAGCTATTAAATGTCTGACACAATTTAGCAAATGGCGCCATTTATGTGAAATAGATATGAAAAATATTAACTAGTAAACAAATAATTTATTACATATATGTACACGAAGATGGCTTGATTGCATTAAAGAATTAAAACCCTTTCCTGTGGCAAACCAAATATGCCAAATTCTCATATATTATCAATGTAATGCCTCCACCAAAGGACTGTCATAGACCTGTGCTCTGTTGGAAACTATGGCCTGCACACGACACAGTTTCAAAATATCAGACTAACTGGCTGTTGCATCCAGTCACCTGTTATTTCATGGATGGCAAAAGAAGGAATGGAAATAAAAGAAAGGATTGAGAGACCAGCTGTGGTCAAAGTACGCATTATGAAAACATGTTTGCATTTCATTTGATATTGGTGGAACATACAGGGCACGAACAAGAACTCTCGGGCTCATCTTGGACACGGCAAATGACATCATCACTGTAGACTTAATAAATAAGCCAAGAAACAAAAATGGAACCTATATCTGCATAAGTCCAAGCTATAATACATAACACATGTTTTCATTGTAACATTCATTTCTCCAAAACTCAGCATAAAATGAGTATTACAAACAAAGCTGTTTTCTTAAAAAATTAAAACAACTCAGATAACAAAACATCCGAATAGGTAGGCATTAAAATCTGTTTTGTTTCTCCTGTCCTTTGAGTTCAAAATGAGAGTAATGTCTCCTCTTTCTTCTGTCTCTCTCTTTTTTTATTTTATTTTGCTATTGATAAACCCTTTTGTAAAATCGTTTTGGAAACTGAAAATAGTGCACCATGTCAAATCAAGAAATAGAATGCGGGTGTTTCTGACATTTTATCTGAATTCAAATTTAAACATATAAAACTTTTTGTGATTTTTGGATCCAAATCTGTAGTTTTTATTTCCAAATAAATAACAATAGTTTTGGGTGTATTGCCATGATCATATTGACACAGCATGACTATGATATTATTACCATGTAATATTTTGCCACAGAATCTGATGTCATGCATGGGGGCAGTGATGGCAAGTTACAACTAAACATCCACCAATATGTTTCTGAAACAAAAACTGAAACTACACAAGCCATATCCCAAAGCAATGCTGCCCATATTTCCCATACAATTTGTTCAACTAACTTGGCCCTGCAAGTAATTCAGACTACAGAATATAATATTATAATTTAGCCTACTTCCTATTTAAAATTAAAATTATGTTAAATTCAGCACCTGAGAACAGAGATGTAGCCTGTGGGAAAGGGGGGAGGTTGCCTTCATTAAAATGTGTCTGTACAGTACAAGCAGTATTAATCTTTTGGTTATTAGTTGGCGAGGAAGAGAAGGAAATAGCTGAAGAAGAGGAAAAGAAAAAATGTAAAATAAGTTTGGAACTGGTTGTGTGAACTAGTATCTGAATTCTGTGTCTTCATAGTCTTTATATGAGGCTAGATAGTATAGTTAATGTTTGTTAGGAGTGAGAGTCTGTGTTCATTACAGTTGTTTCTGTGTGAAATTATGAAGAGTGCCAAATTGTGAGTGCCAAACTCTGGCTGCTGTACAATGTTCTTCACAATTTCTGTTCATATTTTTCCCCAGATTGCCATTTCAGATTATGCACTTCTCTTCTCTTATTGTTGAATGGCACTTCTCATATGCTACCAATTTTCTCAAACAAATCAGATAGTATTTCCTAAGTTAATGTTCCTAGTTCTGTTGTATAATGTTCCAGTAACTGTTCTGCTCCAGATCGAATGACTGAGACAATATGAGCTTTGAATGGGACTTCACGCGGTATTCGAGAGAAACAAGACATTTCACTCGGTGGTGAATTCTTCCTTTGGGTTCTGAAATTGTCTCTCAGTTGTATCTAGACATATCTTGGCACCATTGTCACTTCGGTAGGTCCTTCCACTACACAACAGGATCTTCTGCATTCCCTCTCAAGTGCGCCACCATCCATGATGAGGCAACACACACCACTTTTACTCAGGCATATGCCTGGGCAGCTCATTGGTAATGCAGTTGGGAAAGCACTGCTGGTCCAGTTGAGTAAGTGCTCTCTGCTCAAAGCACTAATGAAGAGCACTGTGTCTGGTGCAGTGAGTGGAAGAACAGGAAACAGTCTGAGGTCTCTTCTTTGAAGGAAAAAACAGACACGCCTTAAAAAATTTTTAAAAATCACCGCAAGCTTGAGTTTGCATCAATAGCTGGTGCATTCTTCCTATAGCAATCCATTCTGAAATCCTGTATAGCAGGCTCAACATTCGAGATTTTGCTACTTTTTACTAGCAATAGCCGACTGCGTTGTCCATTTTCCCTTCGTTATTCTATTTCCCCACCCGATTCAGATATCTCTGAGAAATTGTTTTCAACGTGGATGCACAAAAATGTTCACAGCAATATAAATTTCAGATGTGGCTAACCTATCGCCCATAAATCAACCAACAGGCCCTCTTTGTACCAAAAAAAAGAAACCTTTAATTAATGGACTGAAGAATAGACACTCTTATAATTGCTTAACAGCTCTGGCCCTTTGCTTTTAACTGTACCAGAAGAGATACCACCAAAAAAGCCCCCCTGTGAAATAGCAGCATCATACATTAGTACATTAGGTCACATCCTTGAGGCATGAGGGCAAACGTAAGTATCAGTGTTTGTGTTCCCTGCTTCAGGCAATTGGTATGATACAGTAAAAGGTCACCAATTACCGTTCCACTTCTGTATAAACTTACAAACATTTATATAGCCTTTGGGAAACTAACAGGGATATTTAAGAAAATTGGGACAAAGAGTAAATATTACATATATGAAACCTAATTAGCCAAAGCATGTTCATGCTCACACACATCAGCACACTCAGGCTCTCTCACACACACATTCAAACACACACACTCACTCACACACACACACAGTCCCGTATTGCTATCCTTGTGGGGACTTCCCATTGACTACATTCATTCCCTAACACTAACCTCAACTACTACATACCTAACCTTAACCCTAACCTTAACCTAATTGTAACCCCAACCCTAATCCTAAGTCCTAAGCCTAAAACAACCTCTTGACCTTGTGGGGACCAGCAAAAGGTCCCCACAACGCATAATGTTCCTCAACTTTTTTATCCAATGTTTTGCACATTTGTATGATGTACGTAATACAGTCAGTAAGTTAAGTACTTATTAGTTGTGATAAACTACAGTTAAAGAGTTGAAGCCAAAATGGCTTGATCTGCGGTTCCAGTTTTTCCAGCTGCATACAAAAGATGACTGTCTTTTGTTTTCATTAGCAATCATAAGCCATGGAGCACAAAACTGTTCAGCACACTTTAAAGGGTATGTAGTTTCTTAATTAACTTATCTGCACACCTACAACTTAATCACTGGCGTAGCACAGTTGGAATGGGACCCCCTACAGGTTTGGGCAAGGGAGTCCTACCTACAAGTTGGGGCTTTGTTCATGATTTGGGCCACACTACAAGTCTGAGCAAGGGAGGCCCTCTTACAAGTTCAGGCATGGCTTATGATTCAGGAAACATAAATTGTGGAACACAAAAGTGTTCAGCACACTTTATTGGTAGAGGGCGTGTAGTTTGTCAGTTAGCTTATCTACTAACTTACCACTTGAAGCACTGGCGTAGCTCAGTTAGAATGGTCCCCTCTACAAGGGTCAAGGGAGGTCGTATACACGTTCAGACAAGGGATGCTTTTTAAAAAGGTTGGATGTAATGGTATGATTATTTTTAGCAGGAAATAGCAAGGTGGATTTCCTGAGATGCTAGATGGCGTCCGAGGACAGGTCGAAGCAGGATGAGTGAATTTTGCTCCAAATGTCAACTTAAGTAGCTTAAGAAGCTTACTCTCTGAAAGAGGAAAGTCGTAAAAAGATGACCCCTCCATACCATGCAACAACACATAGCACCAACTGACAGCAGCGCAGGTTAATGATAGCCTTAGCAAAGTGGAGTCTGTCCACCTCAGTAACCGCCCGCTAGCTGGCTAATGTCACAATGACTGTTGAGTGTCTCATTGTTTCGAGCCCATCTGTTTTTAACCAGATAGGCTCGGAACAATGAGACACTAATCAGTTAAACGTAAATGTAAACACAGCAAATCTATTGTTTCGTGTGGTTGACTTATTAAAACAATGTTCAGGGAATGTTTAGCCTTAATCTTTAATCCAGGCATGTATGGCATGTATAACATAAAATATTAAAATAAACTGAAGTGTACTTTAATTTAAAAAAAATTGAAAAATGAATAGGGTAAATGCGTATCGTAATTGTTTCATATTATTCAGGCCATATTAGAGTCAACTGCAGTATGGTCATCAGATCCAGATTTTTTGGTTATTAGTTTTTAATTTTATATAAAAAGATATTTATAGCAAAGGATGACAGCCAGATGACTCAAATGAAAATTATATTTTGTGTAAGTCAACTTTACAAAACTTTTTGAAGATTAGAAATACTTTTTGTAATTTTGTCATTCGACTTGAACACAACAGTCAACCTGCACAAATTCTGCCGGTTCAGTTACACAGACATGTTTTTGACCAATATCAGTCAATGAATGCAACCAAAAACACAGGAGGCAGAGGATAGCTACTCTAAGGTTAATAGAGTTTTGCTACACTCCTGTCTTGAACCATCCACATGCATCAAGAATATCGCTTGACAAACTAGCCAGCCAGCTAGCAACAGTCCGATATATTTTATTCTGACTGTTAACCAAAAAGAGGACATAGTTGAAGATGGGGGAGATTCAGCAGAGCTACCTACACCTACAGTACCTGTAGTGTTTGGTGTGGGTAGAACAAGCACTAGAGTAGCTCACTCAGACTATTATAATGTGACTGCATTTCATCGGCCTGGAAATTCATTTAGAACATCTAGTTTGGTGTAGTTTTAAAAATACAACTTAAAAAGAAATGGTGTTTTATTATACTTCATGATTAATGATATGTCAGTGATCGGTGCTTTGAAAGGGCGACAACTGCAAAGCTGTAGAACTGCAATTTCGCTGGTGAATGTAGCTTCCTGTTTAAGACGCACCCGTTTGCAGCTTTCTGTCCAAATACAGATACATATAATTTTGTTGGTTGAGCAAATACAGATGTCATCTCTGCGCACTCCAAATTGAGCGTGAGAGAGGAACACAATTTGAATGCGCTTGGTTCCTTTTTTTTGCACATGGTTCCAATAATATGTACTGATCATGAGCCAGAAATTGAACTTGAGCAGAAGACTAAGACGATCTGACAGTGAACACAAAAAATATTGGAGGGGGAAAAATGCGAAGAACTATCATATACTCAGGAGAAGAACCATTAATCTTTCTTTTTTTTAACACTGTTTCAAGGGCTTCCCGTTTCCGGAAGGGTGGAAAATGTTGTAGCAGATCATTACGTGTGATGTGTATTTTTCCTTGTATATTTAATTGTATGGCCTAACACAGCCTGAGGGAATTACCTCCTCAATATTGCCTGAAAATGATTCAAAATGCACGCCTGCGTGTGGCTTCAGCGTCAAACATCCATCTTCAGATTTCATCTTTCCACGAGAGCACATACGTGCCGCTGAATTATGGCAGCGGACATGAGAAATAAATCACGTCCTATCATTTTTCTGGGCTAATAAAGGGGTGGAAATCCCCCCTCTCCTCTATCAGCGACATCTCACTCTTGTCTTATTTCATAATTCCCTCAGAGCAGCACTACAGAAAAATAGGGCGCCGAGGCGAGTCATGAGTTTATGGTATGGATTTCACATCAATGACTATTATTTATGCTGTGGGTAGAAACCAGCCCAGAATTTCACAGAGAGTGAGCCACACATAAATCCAGCGCTAACAAGTGTCCTCCTTAACACATATTTACAATGCCCTGAATGGCATCTTAGAAAGAGATGCTATTGGGCTATAGCCATTGTATTTCAGTGCACGACGCTAACTGTACGTGGGAGGCCGTACATTACAAGCCGCATGACTCAATCTCATTATTTCTAGTTTGACATATGGGGATTGCGCATATGCACGTCACCTATCAGAATGAAAATGCTGTACCATACATGTATGTCAGAATTCAGGGAAATTCAATCTCTTAGCTACTTCCAGTAAGGTCCAATTCAGGTTTGGGGCAGCCAATTAATTTATTAATTAAGTATATGAAATGTCATACCTTTTGTTTTTCAAACCAAAAAACTATTTTTGCTTCTGCTTTGCAGCTATGCTTCTTTACTTTTACAAAAGCCTGTATATAGTGCGGTTCCCCAACCTGCACAAAATACTCTGTGGCCTGACCAAGACATTGTACATCGTGTAACATCAACATAGCCTCCTTTGATTTGTCCTCAGAACTTTTTGCCCTATATCACATGCATCTTTTCAGATTTTTTGCACTGAAAAATAGTTCAATTTTTAGCATCAAATTCATTTGTGCGAATAAGGAAAAGCAGATACTTTTTTATTTATACTATACCCGTCTTCCCATGAGACCTTGCCTGAACAAAAGTGTCCTGCGCTTACCCCCTGTGCTTTATTTCGCACCAATTTCAAACCCACTTTGAATGAACTCCTACTGATTCAGTTTTTACAATGAGGCTCGTGTGGTGGTTATCCAATGTCTTTGGGAAGTCTAAATAGGCCTATATGATATCATAGGCCTGGTTCACACCAAACCAAAGACGTCCAGGAGGCATGTGTCCTCTCACATCAAAAGCATGTTAGCTATCTTATCTTATCTTGCATTATGTTATCTCATCATCTGTAGTTTCATGAATCAGCATTGTCCAGTTTAAGATATTGCATGAAAATACCTGTCAGTTTATTAATTATCTATTATTTTGGTACAAATGTATGCTGGTGGTACCTAATGCTAAGGTTTTTTTAATACACATTTTTGTACTTCTTCATCCCTTATCTCAATATACCGCAAGATGTGCAGTGAGAAATCAATACTGTTAGAATAATTTAAACTCCTGAGTAGAGTACATAGAATAGAGTAAGGATAATCTCCCTGGTAAATCTTGCAACAAAGTGGTTATTTAGGGCTGTGCAATAAACCCATTATCATATGCTTCTTTATTTTTATTATCTATTCACTAAACCCTTTCCTTGACTTTTTTCCATTTCAACTTTTTTCTGATTGACTTTTTGCATTCTTGGCAAGAGCATTTTGGCTGTCCTTCTTTCTTTTTTAACCTTTATGTACTTCATATGTACTGTGGACATTGACCTCCAAATGTGTTTTTTCAGACCCTAGAGGACTGCAGTGTATGCTGGTCTGTGTTTCATCTCCGCATGTAAAAGCCTCAGATGAAAGGTCTTCCTCTGACGCCACTCTGTGCTAGCTTAGCTAAGCTCTGCGTTGGAAAACGTAGCAGCTGTTGGGCAGCATATGTTTCAGAAGATGCCCCAGTTCTTCTGAATTGGCAGGGTGGACAATTCAGACTGTTCAAACTGGATATGTACAGCCCCCAGTTGGGTAGCAAATAAAAAACTACTTCAGAGCAGCAATTCCCAGAGGTTTGTTTCTGTCAGAGCACAAATTACTGAGATGTGCTACTTTCATCTAACAGAGGTACTAGACATGTTCCTGTTGTTCATCAACCCAGTGTCCAAATATATCACCATATATATTAGGCCCCTCCTACCTTTGTCAAGTGATACACAACATGTAGGCTGATATGATAATGTCCACAACTTGACTTCCAGTAGTGTACTCGCTACAATATTTCAGTATTTTCTTTTTTTATAAATACATAATCATGGAACAGACACACATTTTGGCAGCTGCCCTCAGCATTTTATTGACCATGTCAAAACATGTGGCATATCTATTTATAATGAAAGGAACAGGACTGTGCGTGTTCTGTCCCCCAACCTGAAAATGGAAGCCATCCATACTGAGCCCTGTATGTGTGGATCATTACAATATCAATGAGGAGCCCAGTGAAGCTTGGTTCTCAATTTCAGGACAGTTTGAATCAAATCACATGGACACTCTAGACATGCCCCAATGCTTAATGTCTGGTCTTTCCATTGAGCAAACTGAAAAACAGCCTTTCACAACACACGGAAGTCAAAGAAACAGGAAATGGGAAACCTGAATGCCTTCCAGGTAAAATTTGGTCTCAGAGACCTCAAAGTTGCTCATTCAGGGGGCGCAGATTTAACTGGACAACAAGCAGGACATCAGCGGTGAGGTTTCTGCAGCCAGAACTGCCACCAAGGGAGTACCCGAAGGGAACCCAGCGGACGTGGCACAAACAGACGGCCTCCAGCATCACCTTCACGGGCCAGCATCCTGCCCTCCATCGCTCCAGTAACCCGCCCGGCTCGAGAGAGAGAGAGAGAGAGACAGAGAGACCCCCCACATCTCTCAACCACACAGGCACGCTCTCTTCTGGACCACGCTGCCCCCTCCAGGCATCTTCCCACGCCTGATCTGGTCACACCCAGCCCATCTGACGAAGGGGGGAGGGGGGGCGGGGGGTGCAGGGGGGCAGGGGGGAGGCCTTTCCCTCCGGGGGAATCCACTGAGAGGGATAAAGGGATAAAGAGCCGCTTCGGGCTGATTACTTACATCTGCCGCGGTAAATCCCGGCACGCACGTCCCCACCGCCGCGCATTGTTTACTGTGTGTGAGGCGGCGATAACTTTTTAAGTAACCCAGCAGGTTCGTACCCGTGCCTGCTCAGCTACCCGTGCGCTCGGACACGGATGCACGCTGGGGCTCCCGTCAGTCCCAACAGCGCTAATTGACTAAATGACAGGGAGAGTAGCTCAGGGGAAGGCCCGGAACTGAGGAGAGGCATGTATCTCGTATGTGAATTGATTTTGGGAGAGGTCATCCCTGACCAGAGGACTCATCGTTTTTGTTATAAGACCAAGGAAGCTAATTGGAATAATCCTTTAATGTCACATTGATCCATTTCATCCGTGAGAAACTGCTTGCAAGTACTGAATGTTTACACTTAACAAAATGTAAATTCTGTATAAATTATTTATCATCATCAAAATTAATCTGTCATCATCATAATGTTCATTTACATTGTGCATCTACTGCTGTCTACGTTTTAGTATTAGGGGCCCAATATGTTTAAGTAACATTACAAACAAATATTTTCCATTCGTTCAACAATTCATTTGTTTGTATTTAAAATTTTCCTCATGATTCAAATGCAATCCAGTTAAAATTGTTAAATCGTATTGTATCCATATGTCCTTTAATGATCATGCTATTAATTTAGGGGCAAAAAAAAATAGAAATATGTTTATCTATGTGATGCGTAAACATTGAATCCGCTATCAGTTACAATGATAATCTTCAATATACTAAAACAATTAGTGCGGCAGTTTTAGAAGAGGAGTACTTAAAAATAAACCCCAAAAAGAGAAACCCGTTAGCATTTCTTCTGCTTTTATGACAGGGCAGGAGTACCCCCTGTCAACATTTTAGAGTTAGTTAGAAAAACAAGTGAATATATATAAGTGTGGGGAAGTGTATTTAGTCAAAACCGTCTTAATGTCTCAAAAATGTTACTTTGTGTAGCCAATGGGAATATTAATGCATGTTCTGCCATAAAATAAATGCTATATTTGAGAAGCAATGTGTTGTACAGACAATTTCAGTACTTTAGTCTTGTTTGATTATGGTACATGATTCATTTTATCTCTTAATTAACATTTATTTCTCATAAAGTCTTATGCTTTTGTTCTTAGTCAAGTTCAGCTCCACTATTATTGCTATATTTGCTATAATTTGTTAACTGATGAATGTGTAGCCACCAAGAACGCGCATTCATCAAGCAACAAATTAAATTACAGTTACAAAACAGTAATCCGTGGAGCGTAGCCACATGTTTCACCTCAAAAATGTATTTATTGCAATTTCAGTAGACTTACTCCTACTTTCAGAGTGAAAAAGAGGTTCAACACACAACTCTTAAAATCAATTTTTATTTTTAATTGCTTAATGTCTTTCTCGTTTAATAACTTAAACATGCTAAATTCTTGATTACAGGCCTTATATATCCTAAATAAACAGATTAAAACAACTGAATGATGGAATATTTTAAAAAGTCTATTAAGATGACATTTTAGCTTCTGGAGAAAGTAAAAACAACCAAGTGAACAGGTTGAGTAAATGTGCATATAATTATTTGTCAAATTAGTCCTCTGAGTTTGTGTAAAGATGGTAGCTGTAGCCTATTTAAGTTATTAAATTACAAATAATTTAGCCACAGAAAGTTGACATTTAACCCGTTGGCAATGTTCAGTTTATTTGCCCACTGCTATCAGGAAAGTTACCAGGGCACCAAAGACGTTTATTTTTTCAAATGAGCTATGGAGCTCCCATTCTGATATTGGTGAAGCGTGTGTGATTTCAATTTTGCCACATTAAAGTTTGTATTGCAAATACTGACATAACATTATCGCTTAAATGCAATATCATGTACACTGTGGGGTAGGCCTAATTCATTCAGTGCCAAATATTCAGTTCATGTGTGAATGCCACATAGCGATGCTGCAGCACGATAACTAGTTGATACCGTATCAAGGCCGCTACAGCAAAGGATATTTGTTAACGCGCGTATTATATATCATTTGTGTATCAGTTGGTCAAGACTTGGACGAATATAGTGGTGATATGGTGACCTGAATGTAACATTTTGACTCCAAATCAATTAGCTTGTCCCTCACGTTTTTAGACGTTTTAAACTGTATACGACTTAATCCCCAGATATTAACGTGCACGAGGATTGCGTTTGTGTTACCAAGTAACGCCTGGGATAAACGTATATATAATAACGGAAACCAGAACACGATGTAGAAATGCTAGCATAAGTTCGAATAGACCGACGTGCATCACATGTAGGCCTACAAAATGAATGTATTACGCAACAGCGATCAGAAACTATGAAACTTAACAAACGCACATACTGTGTGATATTCCGCACCGATTGAAGTAGTGCATCTCCATATTTGCGCTCTGAACTAAAATAACCAAAATGAATGAAATTTTTCGTTTAGCTTTTTTTTTTTTTTCTGCGACGAAATGTGATGTTTACGAAACAAACAGGTGACGCTGTTTTCTTTCCGCAACAGTAGCCCTATATGGTGTATCGAACCAGACCAACAAAGACAATTTAATTTTGAAGTCATTATGGCATTTACATTTAATTAAATGTAGCTACTTCACTTAGTTACACAGTTAACAGTATTAGGCTACACAGTGAAAATATATGTAGCCAACAGGCAAAATAATGATGTGGGAATTATAATTCAAAATCCAAATATTGCCATTTTCTAAGAAGAAGAAAACATACAATTAGCTCACAGAAGGACGGAATTCTGTCCGTGATCATTTTGCTGTGGTGAAAAATGAATCAGGGTTCAGGAAGTTTAAAGACCCACAGCCAGTCACAGTTATCCTTACTAATGCCGAAGAATTTACAGAACGACATACACTGTCGAACCCTTATTGCGGTGCCCTTCACATCACTTGCTGGTCAGCCAAATCCTATGACAACAAATTACTGCCATCTTCAGGTATACAGAAAACCAACATCCTTCGTGTTACGAAATAGCCAAGGAGAATCGTGACTGACATGTATTATTTGTCTGTTTCGAAAACAGTCTTTTTTATGTATCTCTCGAACCATGCCATTAGCAGGGCAATAATGATTAAAATTCGGTAGACCGTAAAGATCTATGAGACATGATATAGGCTGTATAATACGTTGCTGTGACACACCATCAGCATCTAATTTAAAACTTGCTTTAGAAGATTTATCCGCTTAATGGATATGGCTAAATTAACCCGATAAAACTGGCTATTCGATTGCACCCTCCTGCACCACAGGAATGTAGCTTTCAACAACAATGCAGGCAATATGCAACTGACATAGGCTACAGATTATAGGCTATGAAAATGACATACTATAACTCCAGATTGTTAGATGGACATGCATACAGTGGGTTAAATTACAAACAGTAGACAACGGCCGTAGTAGCCTACTGGCCGTGAAGTCAGCTTACAGTAACTGATAGGACATTCACTTTCTCAGCAAGTCCCTAATAATGTCATAGATTGCTACAGTGTACATTCTGCGTCGCCTAATTGAAAGCTACTCTGCGAAAACGGGTGTTTCAAGGTCCATGCAGCTTAAATAATTTCCAAAAAGATACCATTACTGGCTTTGTGTGTTATTCTTGGCCAAAGTATACACTTAAACGAAGTTAAATAACGTTGTGCTAACTACGTAAGACCGAGGTTTCCACATGAATGCCGCTGTACTTGCACCGCAGGCGATGCGCTCAAACACGCACACCATTCCTGCACTCTGTACGTCACGTTGACATGACCACAAACCATAGTGGTGGCGCGTTAATGAGCGGGGACTTAGCGAGTTACCTCAGTGTCGTAGATTTTTGGGATCAAGGAGAAGGGGTAGAGCCTGGATTCTCGTATGTGTTGAATGGCAAGGTTGACTGCGGGGTCGATCCCTTGACTGATGCTGCTCATAAGCGCTGATTCATTCATGGGCATCAGGACCATAATGGGCAAATCTTCGCCGTCTTTCGAATACCAGGCGTTGTCCAGGTTGTGCCCGGCGTTGTAATTGCATCCCCTTGACAACACAGGTTGAAATCCCCAGATAAACAAGAGCAGACATCCCGACACCACGAGCATCTCCGATCTGCATTTCCACTGAGATGGAGCCATGCTATCAGTACAGGACAAGGAAATAGATCCACCCTTTCACTGCCCTGGCATGGCAAATCGTTTGTTTCAGATGGACAGCCGGTCCAAGGAAATTGTATACAAAGTATATGAAAGATAAAGCGGCAGGTCCGCGAAAGATCAATCGCAGCGTCTTTCTATGCAGGTACCAGTGTTTTCGTTCAATGGCGCGTCCCTACGGTTTTCCACGGGCACCCTCCAGAATTAAGAAAATAACACCGATGTATTGAAGAAGGAGGTTGTGTCACAGATGTAGTTATGCGATTGAGCTGCTTTCTCCCGGTTTTTTGATCCACAGAACACTGCGTGCTAATGTCCCTCAAACTCAATCCATCGTTTCACCCCCCAGAGCGTACCAGCACAGTCACAGCAGTACATTACAATCCAAAGTCAACGAGGGATCCGCAGATAAATTTTGAAAGACTATCTCGACGATGATAAAAAAAGTCAGCCACTTGGGGAGGCGGTTGTTATAGGTGCAAATCCACCATCCGATTGTATTCCCATCAAACGAAAACCAGAACAAATATTGTTCATTCCTGCCAGCGCCCCGTTCTTTTTGATGTATTGGAGAAACAGAGAGCAACGAATGGCTATTATTGAACAGCGAACAAAACAGCAAAACCGCTATTTGGCAGTGAAGCTCCTTGCCGATTTTTTTTATCGAGGCCGTATCTTCCAAGAATGACGCTGATGCTGCTGTTGCTGCTGATGCGGATGCCGAAGTGCTTCAGCGCAAGGTCTCACTTTACTCAGTGCCGTTGCTGATCAGAGCGCGCGCGAGAGGGAGCTGTGCAGGGCATAAAAACTCAGGGGACTGGTGTTACCCGCTCTAGTGCAAGCGCGAGCCACCGACAGGCAAAGGTTATTTTATTGTCGTCCCCTGTTTTCAGACAAGACTTTTCGTATTCGTATTCGATGGGAAACAAATCAAACAATATAAATGTAAAATTACAGCCATGATGTAACATTGCTGTTACACAGGCTCTAATTTACTAATGCGTCGTGACATCATATGATGTCTGTCGACACTGCATTCTGATCCTTTGTATCAGTTTTTTTTCACCCATACATTAAATTATTAAAACGTGTGGAAATCACGCTTGCTTTTGACTGGTTTCAGTATTTTTCATGATTAATCAAAAGAAAGGTAGCTGAATCTAGAGCACATCAGAATAGGCTATATGCTCGAACATTTTAGAAAATTCATCTGATAAAACCGAACGCATCAACAGAACATAGGCGCTTCGTTTAAAGAGTGAAAACGCTATCTAAAGGGATGTTTTATTCGACTAACAGCAATGTGGGCGTTCTTATAAAATCGCTTTTCTAATAAACAGTGCCACCTAGCAATACCATACCAACTAGATTATGAAGAGCAGTCTACCGAGGCACACACAAACCTATTTATTTGCAAGCTGTGTACTTGGCTAATATTTAAATTATCTGTAGACTATTTGGCGTTGTAACTGTTTCGTGTCCATTCATGCAATGGATCAAATTCTTTTGATTTCTATTTCATACAGATCGTTGTTGATGAAGTTCCGCAAGCGACAAAAACAGCCGTGCAAGGTTTGCGCGTCCATGCTATCCGTGGTGCTGAATTAACGTAAACAGACTTCGATCTTACTGTTAGTATTTCCGGAATTATGTAGACTCACTCAGAAGTTTCCAATTCATGGGAGTTTGACCACCATTTTAAATAACACCTATCACTGTTTTTATGGGGAACTGTAGCATCATAAACAATACAAATATATATTTTTTCAGAAAATAAGACCTTGCGAACTGATCAGATGTGATGTTATTAGTGGATCATCGATCGTTCATTGAATTTGCAAATGCACTTGTAAGGAAATGCATAAATAAATTAAATTACATTAATCACAAAAATACTTTTTGACTGCAGTACTATAACTTACAGACCGTCTGACTACCATGCAGTAGACAGGCAGTAAACAACCGCATTTTCGGTTTTTAAAAATCGCGACTAGCCCAGTCTACATATATTTTACGGTGAGAGTTTCCTCCAGAGAGGGTAATTATGGTTATACTGGAATGTTATAATGGATGTTTTCATTAATATTCAAACATAGAATGGCGAAACATGAATTGGGTTTTTTTTCATTTCTACAAATCATTAAATGTTGAAAAAGGACCATGAAGCCATTTTCCAGAGAGAACTACACTGACTACTTTTTAATATTTATTTTTTTATTTTTTATTTTTTTGAGGCTGTCATGAAACAATCTGCAGATGAAGGATATCCGGGGAATGCATCAAGGTAAACAGTGTGGAGACACAGTACTCAAATGCTGTACAGTGCTGACCTTCACTTAAAATAAAATGTTAAAAAAAGTGTTCCTTACAGGGACAAAGGAGGTCAATATGATGAAAGAGTTCACCCAGACGTTGCTTCTGAGACGGGGACCCATTACAGTATAGTGCAGCATCTGGGAATTTAAGATTTGCAAGCCCTGTTATTATTTTAGACTGTAATCCCAATTTGGGA